>NW_027223856.1:0-99965 GCF_028538775.1 Myotis yumanensis
GTGAAATGACGAGAATGCTGATAATATGTACAATTCCCGCTACATTAGTGGCGTTTTTCAGAAGGAAGTGCTTTCAAACATCAAGAATTGCTGGTTATAAAGCTCAGAATTTGTGTATAGAGCAGGTCAAGGTTGATAATACTGTTTATATTTACAGTTGCTGCTTAATTGGATGGCTTTTTTAAATAAAACAATTTATATGATGAAGATTCATGTGTATACTTTGATGTAAACGGTCTAATATTGTTTAAACTTTTAAAATACACAATAATACTCCTGGAAATGATTAGGAATAAGAGAGAAACACTTGAAAAACTAATAAATAGAGCATTGCTATGTTTATGATACTGTACAATCACAGTGGTTCAAGGTAGACAGCTGTGAAATGACGAGAATGCTGATAATATGTACAATTCCCGCTACATTAGGGGCGTTTTTCAGAAGGAAGAGCTTTCAAACATCAAGAATTGCTGGTTATAAAGCTCAGAATTTGTGTATAGAGCAGGTCAATGTTGATAATACTGTTTATATTTACAGTTGCTGCTTAATTGGCTGGCTTTTTTGAATAAAACAATTTATATGATGAAGATTCATGTGTATACTTTGATGTAAACGGTCTAATATTGTTTAAACTTTTAAAAAACACAATAATACTCCCGGGAAATGATTAGGAATAAGAAAGAAACACTTCAAATACTAATAAATAGAGCATTGCTCTGTTTATGGTACTGTACAATCACAGAGATTCAAGATAGACAGCTGTGAAATGACGAGAGTGCCGATAATATTTACAATTCCAGATACTCTAGTGGCGGTTTTCTGAGAAAGTTGTTTCAAACATTAAGAAGTGGTGGTTATAAAGCACAGAATTTCTGTAGAAAGCCTTTACATGTGGATTATACTGTTTATATTTACAGTTGAGGCTGAATTGGCTGGCGTTTTTTGAATGAACCACTTTTAAACTTGGAGATTCATGTATACACCTCTATGAAAACTGTCCAATTTTGTAAAACTTTTAAAATACACAATAATACTCCTGGAAATAATTAGGAATAAGAGAGAAACACTTGAAGTACTAATAAATAGAGCATTGCTATGTTTATGGTACTGTACAATCACAGTGGTTCAAGGTAGACAGCTGTGAAATGACGAGAATGCTGTTAATATTTACAATTCTGGCTACTTTAGTGGCTTTTATCTGAAGAAAGTTGTTTCAAACTTTAAGAACTGCTGGTTATAAAGCTCTGAGTTTCTGTAGAAACCTTTACATGTGGATTACACTGTTTATAATTACAGTTGAGGCTGAATTGGCTGGCTTTTTTGAATAAAACAGTTTAAATGAAGGAGATTCATGTATTTACTTCTATGAAAACGGTCTAAATTTGTTAAAACTTTTAAAATACACAATAATAGTGTTGGGAAATGATTAGAAACAAGAGAGAAACACTTGAAATACTAATAAGTAGAGCCGTTCTACGTCTATTGCCTTGTTCAATCACTGAGATTCGAAGTAGAAAGCTGTGAAATGACGAGAAAGGTCATAATATTTAAAATTGTGGCAACTTTAGTGGCGTTTTTCTGAAGAAAGTTGTTTCAAACAATAAAAATTCCTGTTTATAAAGCTCAGAATTTGTGTAGAAAGCATATAAGTTTGGATAATTCTGTTTATATTTACAGCTGAGGCTGAATTGGCTGACCTTTTCAATGAACCACTTTCAAACTTGGAGATTCATGTATATACCTCTATGAAAACTGTCAAATTTTGAAAAAACTTTTAAAATCCACAATAATACTCCCGGGAAATGATTAGAAATAAGAGAGAAACACTTGAAATACTAATAAATAGAGCAATGCTATCTTTACAGCTGTATTCCATCACTGAAATTAGAGGTAGAAAGCTGTGAAATGACGAGAATGCTGATAATATGTACAATTCTCGCTACATTAGTGGCGTTTTTCAGAAGGAAGAGCTTTCAAACATCAAGAATTGCTGGTTATAAAGCTCAGAATTTGTGTATAGAGCAGGTCAATGTTGATAATACTGTTTATATTTACAGTTGCTGCTTAATTGGCTGGCTTTTTAAATAAAACAATTTATATGATGAAGATTCATGTGTATACTTTGATGTAAACGGTCTAATATTGTTTAAACTTTTAAAATACACAATAATACTCCTGGAAATGATTAGGAATAAGAGAGAAACACTTGAAAAACTAATAAATAGAGCATTGCTATGTTTATGATACTGTACAATCACAGTGGTTCAAGGTAGACAGCTGTGAAATGACGAGAATGCTGATAATATGTACAATTCCCGCTACATTAGTGGCGTTTTTCAGAAGGAAGAGCTTTCAAACATCAAGAATTGCTGGTTATAAAGCTCAGAATTTGTGTATAGAGCAGGTCAATGTTGATAATACTGTTTATATTTACAGTTGCTGCTTAATTGGCTGGCTTTTTTGAATAAAACAATTTATATGATGAAGATTCATGTGTATACTTTGATGTAAACGGTCTAATATTGTTTAAACTTTTAAAAAACACAATAATACTCCCGGGAAATGATTAGGAATAAGAAAGAAACACTTCAAATACTAATAAATAGAGCATTGCTCTGTTTATGGTACTGTACAATCACAGAGATTCAAGATAGACAGCTGTGAAATGACGAGAGTGCCGATAATATTTACAATTCCAGATACTCTAGTGGCGGTTTTCTGAGAAAGTTGTTTCAAACATTAAGAAGTGGTGGTTATAAAGCACAGAATTTCTGTAGAAAGCCTTTACATGTGGATTATACTGTTTATATTTACAGTTGAGGCTGAATTGGCTGGCGTTTTTTGAATGAACCACTTTTAAACTTGGAGATTCATGTATACACCTCTATGAAAACTGTCCAATTTTGTAAAACTTTTAAAAACACAATAATAGTGTTGGGAAATGACCAGGAACAAGAGAGAAACACTTGAAATACAAATAAGTAGAGCCGTTCTATGTCTATTGCCTTGTTCAATCAATGAGATTCAAAGTAGAAAGCTGTGAAATGACGAGAAAGGTCATAATATTTAAAATTGTGGCAACTTTAGTGGCGTTTTTCTGAAGAAAGTTGTTTCAAACAATAAAAATTCCTGTTTATAAAGCTCAGAATTTGTGTAGAAAGCTTATAAGTTTGGATAATTCTGTTTATATTTACAGCTGAGGCTGAATTGGCTGACCTTTTCAATGAACCACTTTCAAACTTGGAGATTCATGTATATACCTCTATGAAAACTGTCAAATTTTGAAAAAACTTTTAAAATCCACAATAATACTCCCGGGAAATGATTAGAAATAAGAGAGAAACACTTGAAATACTAATAAATGGAGCCGTGCTATCTTTACAGCTGTATTCCATCACTGAAATTAGAGGTAGAAAGCTGTGAAATGACGAGAATGCTGATAATATGTACAATTCCCGCTACATTAGTGGCGTTTTTCAGAAGGAAGTGCTTTCAAACATCAAGAATTGCTGGTTATAAAGCTCAGAATTTGTGTATAGAGCAGGTCAAGGTTGATAATACTGTTTATATTTACAGTTGCTGCTTAATTAGCTGGCTTTTTTGAATAAAACAATTTATATGATGAAGATTCATGTGTATACTTTGATGTAAACGGTCTAATATTGTTTAAACTTTTAAAATACACAATAATACTCCTGGAAATGATTAGGAATAAGAGAGAAACACTTGAAAAACTAATAAATAGAGCATTGCTATGTTTATGGTACTGTACAATCACAGTGGTTCAAGGTAGACAGCTGTGAAATGACGAGAATGCTGATAATATGTACAATTCCCGCTACATTAGTGGCGTTTTTCAGAAGGAAGAGCTTTCAAACATCAAGAATTGCTGGTTATAAAGCTCAGAATTTGTGTATAGAGCAGGTCAATGTTGATAATACTGTTTATATTTACAGTTGCTGCTTAATTAGCTGGCTTTTTTGAATAAAACAATTTATATGATGAAGATTCATGTGTATACTTTGATGTAAACGGTCTAATATTGTTTAAACTTTTAAAAAACACAATAATACTCCCGGGAAATGATTAGGAATAAGAAAGAAACACTTCAAATACTAATAAATAGAGCATTGCTCTGTTTATGGTACTGTACAATCACAGAGATTCAAGATAGACAGCTGTGAAATGACGAGAGTGCCGATAATATTTACAATTCCAGATACTCTAGTGGCGGTTTTCTGAGAAAGTTGTTTCAAACATTAAGAAGTGGTGGTTATAAAGCACAGAATTTCTGTAGAAAGCCTTTACATGTGGATTATACTGTTTATATTTACAGTTGAGGCTGAATTGGCTGGCGTTTTTTGAATGAACCACTTTTAAACTTGGAGATTCATGTATACACCTCTATGAAAACTGTCCAATTTTGTAAAACTTTTAAAATACACAATAATACTCCTGGAAATAATTAGGAATAAGAGAGAAACACTTGAAGTACTAATAAATAGAGCATTGCTATGTTTATGGTACTGTACAATCACAGTGGTTCAAGGTAGACAGCTGTGAAATGACGAGAATGCTGTTAATATTTACAATTCTGGCTACTTTAGTGGCTTTTATCTGAAGAAAGTTGTTTCAAACTTTAAGAACTGCTGGTTATAAAGCTCTGAGTTTCTGTAGAAACCTTTACATGTGGATTACACTGTTTATAATTACAGTTGAGGCTGAATTGGCTGGCTTTTTTGAATAAAACAGTTTAAATGAAGGAGATTCATGTATTTACTTCTATGAAAACGGTCTAAATTTGTTAAAACTTTTAAAATACACAATAATAGTGTTGGGAAATGATTAGAAACAAGAGAGAAACACTTGAAATACTAATAAGTAGAGCCGTTCTACGTCTATTGCCTTGTTCAATCACTGAGATTCGAAGTAGAAAGCTGTGAAATGACGAGAAAGGTCATAATATTTAAAATTGTGGCAACTTTAGTGGCGTTTTTCTGAAGAAAGTTGTTTCAAACAATAAAAATTCCTGTTTATAAAGCTCAGAATTTGTGTAGAAAGCATATAAGTTTGGATAATTCTGTTTATATTTACAGCTGAGGCTGAATTGGCTGACCTTTTCAATGAACCACTTTCAAACTTGGAGATTCATGTATATACCTCTATGAAAACTGTCAAATTTTGAAAAAACTTTTAAAATCCACAATAATACTCCCGGGAAATGATTAGAAATAAGAGAGAAACACTTGAAATACTAATAAATAGAGCAATGCTATCTTTACAGCTGTATTCCATCACTGAAATTAGAGGTAGAAAGCTGTGAAATGACGAGAATGCTGATAATATGTACAATTCTCGCTACATTAGTGGCGTTTTTCAGAAGGAAGAGCTTTCAAACATCAAGAATTGCTGGTTATAAAGCTCAGAATTTGTGTATAGAGCAGGTCAATGTTGATAATACTGTTTATATTTACAGTTGCTGCTTAATTGGCTGGCTTTTTTAAATAAAACAATTTATATGATGAAGATTCATGTGTATACTTTGATGTAAACGGTCTAATATTGTTTAAACTTTTAAAATACACAATAATACTCCTGGAAATGATTAGGAATAAGAGAGAAACACTTGAAAAACTAATAAATAGAGCATTGCTATGTTTATGATACTGTACAATCACAGTGGTTCAAGGTAGACAGCTGTGAAATGACGAGAATGCTGATAATATGTACAATTCCCGCTACATTAGTGGCGTTTTTCAGAAGGAAGAGCTTTCAAACATCAAGAATTGCTGGTTATAAAGCTCAGAATTTGTGTATAGAGCAGGTCAATGTTGATAATACTGTTTATATTTACAGTTGCTGCTTAATTGGCTGGCTTTTTTGAATAAAACAATTTATATGATGAAGATTCATGTGTATACTTTGATGTAAACGGTCTAATATTGTTTAAACTTTTAAAAAACACAATAATACTCCCGGGAAATGATTAGGAATAAGAAAGAAACACTTCAAATACTAATAAATAGAGCATTGCTCTGTTTATGGTACTGTACAATCACAGAGATTCAAGATAGACAGCTGTGAAATGACGAGAGTGCCGATAATATTTACAATTCCAGATACTCTAGTGGCGGTTTTCTGAGAAAGTTGTTTCAAACATTAAGAAGTGGTGGTTATAAAGCACAGAATTTCTGTAGAAAGCCTTTACATGTGGATTATACTGTTTATATTTACAGTTGAGGCTGAATTGGCTGGCGTTTTTTGAATGAACCACTTTTAAACTTGGAGATTCATGTATACACCTCTATGAAAACTGTCCAATTTTGTAAAACTTTTAAAAACACAATAATAGTGTTGGGAAATGACCAGGAACAAGAGAGAAACACTTGAAATACAAATAAGTAGAGCCGTTCTATGTCTATTGCCTTGTTCAATCAATGAGATTCAAAGTAGAAAGCTGTGAAATGACGAGAAAGGTCATAATATTTAAAATTGTGGCAACTTTAGTGGCGTTTTTCTGAAGAAAGTTGTTTCAAACAATAAAAATTCCTGTTTATAAAGCTCAGAATTTGTGTAGAAAGCTTATAAGTTTGGATAATTCTGTTTATATTTACAGCTGAGGCTGAATTGGCTGACCTTTTCAATGAACCACTTTCAAACTTGGAGATTCATGTATATACCTCTATGAAAACTGTCAAATTTTGAAAAAACTTTTAAAATCCACAATAATACTCCCGGGAAATGATTAGAAATAAGAGAGAAACACTTGAAATACTAATAAATGGAGCCGTGCTATCTTTACAGCTGTATTCCATCACTGAAATTAGAGGTAGAAAGCTGTGAAATGACGAGAATGCTGATAATATGTACAATTCCCGCTACATTAGTGGCGTTTTTCAGAAGGAAGAGCTTTCAAACATCAAGAATTGCTGGTTATAAAGCTCAGAATTTGTGTATAGAGCAGGTCAAGGTTGATAATACTGTTTATATTTACAGTTGCTGCTTAATTAGCTGGCTTTTTTGAATAAAACAATTTATATGATGAAGATTCATGTGTATACTTTGATGTAAACGGTCTAATATTGTTTAAACTTTTAAAATACACAATAATACTCCTGGAAATGATTAGGAATAAGAGAGAAACACTTGAAAAACTAATAAATAGAGCATTGCTATGTTTATGGTACTGTACAATCACAGTGGTTCAAGGTAGACAGCTGTGAAATGACGAGAATGCTGATAATATGTACAATTCCCGCTACATTAGTGGCGTTTTTCAGAAGGAAGAGCTTTCAAACATCAAGAATTGCTGGTTATAAAGCTCAGAATTTGTGTATAGAGCAGGTCAATGTTGATAATACTGTTTATATTTACAGTTGCTGCTTAATTAGCTGGCTTTTTTGAATAAAACAATTTATATGATGAAGATTCATGTGTATACTTTGATGTAAACGGTCTAATATTGTTTAAACTTTTAAAAAACACAATAATACTCCCGGGAAATGATTAGGAATAAGAAAGAAACACTTCAAATACTAATAAATAGAGCATTGCTCTGTTTATGGTACTGTACAATCACAGAGATTCAAGATAGACAGCTGTGAAATGACGAGAGTGCCGATAATATTTACAATTCCAGATACTCTAGTGGCGGTTTTCTGAGAAAGTTGTTTCAAACATTAAGAAGTGGTGGTTATAAAGCACAGAATTTCTGTAGAAAGCCTTTACATGTGGATTATACTGTTTATATTTACAGTTGAGGCTGAATTGGCTGGCGTTTTTTGAATGAACCACTTTTAAACTTGGAGATTCATGTATACACCTCTATGAAAACTGTCCAATTTTGTAAAACTTTTAAAATACACAATAATACTCCTGGAAATAATTAGGAATAAGAGAGAAACACTTGAAGTACTAATAAATAGAGCATTGCTATGTTTATGGTACTGTACAATCACAGTGGTTCAAGGTAGACAGCTGTGAAATGACGAGAATGCTGTTAATATTTACAATTCTGGCTACTTTAGTGGCTTTTATCTGAAGAAAGTTGTTTCAAACTTTAAGAACTGCTGGTTATAAAGCTCTGAGTTTCTGTAGAAACCTTTACATGTGGATTACACTGTTTATAATTACAGTTGAGGCTGAATTGGCTGGCTTTTTTGAATAAAACAGTTTAAATGAAGGAGATTCATGTATTTTTTTCTATGAAAACGGTCTAAATTTGTTAAAACTTTTAAAATACACAATAATAGTGTTGGGAAATGATTAGAAACAAGAGAGAAACACTTGAAATACTAATAAGTAGAGCCGTTCTACGTCTATTGCCTTGTTCAATCACTGAGATTCGAAGTAGAAAGCTGTGAAATGACGAGAAAGGTCATAATATTTAAAATTGTGGCAACTTTAGTGGCGTTTTTCTGAAGAAAGTTGTTTCAAACAATAAAAATTCCTGTTTATAAAGCTCAGAATTTGTGTAGAAAGCTTATAAGTTTGGATAATTCTGTTTATATTTACAGCTGAGGCTGAATTGGCTGACCTTTTCAATGAACCCCTTGCAAACTTGGAGATTCATGTATATACCTCTATGAAAACTGTCAAATTTTGAAAAAACTTTTAAAATCCACAATAATACTCCCGGGAAATGATTAGAAATAAGAGAGAAACACTTGAAATACTAATAAACAGAGCCGTGCTATCTTTACAGCTGTATTCCATCACTGAAATTAGAGGTAGAAAGCTGAGAAATGACGAGAATGCTGATAATATGTACAATTCCTGCTACATTAGTGGCGTTTTTCAGAAGGAAGAGCTTTCAAACATCAAGAATTGCTGGTTATAAAGCTCAGAATTTGTGTATAGAGCAGGTCAATGTTGATAATACTGTTTATATTTACAGTTGCTGCTTAATTGGCTGGCTTTTTTAAATAAAACAATTTATATGATGAAGATTCATGTGTATACTTTGATGTAAACGGTCTAATATTGTTTAAACTTTTAAAATACACAATAATACTCCTGGAAATGATTAGGAATAAGAGAGAAACACTTGAAAAACTAATAAATAGAGCATTGCTATGTTTATGATACTGTACAATCACAGTGGTTCAAGGTAGACAGCTGTGAAATGACGAGAATGCTGATAATATGTACAATTCCCGCTACATTAGGGGCGTTTTTCAGAAGGAAGAGCTTTCAAACATCAAGAATTGCTGGTTATAAAGCTCAGAATTTGTGTATAGAGCAGGTCAATGTTGATAATACTGTTTATATTTACAGTTGCTGCTTAATTGGCTGGCATTTTTGAATAAAACAATTTATATGATGAAGATTCATGTGTATACTTTGATGTAAACGGTCTAATATTGTTTAAACTTTTAAAAAACACAATAATACTCCCGGGAAATGATTAGGAATAAGAAAGAAACACTTCAAATACTAATAAATAGAGCATTGCTCTGTTTATGGTACTGTACAATCACAGAGATTCAAGATAGACAGCTGTGAAATGACGAGAGTGCCGATAATATTTACAATTCCAGATACTCTAGTGGCGGTTTTCTGAGAAAGTTGTTTCAAACATTAAGAAGTGGTGGTTATAAAGCACAGAATTTCTGTAGAAAGCCTTTACATGTGGATTATACTGTTTATATTTACAGTTGAGGCTGAATTGGCTGGCGTTTTTTGAATGAACCACTTTTAAACTTGGAGATTCATGTATACACCTCTATGAAAACTGTCCAATTTTGTAAAACTTTTAAAATACACAATAATACTCCTGGAAATAATTAGGAATAAGAGAGAAACACTTGAAGTACTAATAAATAGAGCATTGCTATGTTTATGGTACTGTACAATCACAGTGGTTCAAGGTAGACAGCTGTGAAATGACGAGAATGCTGTTAATATTTACAATTCTGGCTACTTTAGTGGCTTTTATCTGAAGAAAGTTGTTTCAAACTTTAAGAACTGCTGGTTATAAAGCTCAGAGTTTCTGTAGAAAGCCTTTACATGTGGATTACACTGTTTATAATTACAGTTGAGGCTGAATCGGCTGGCTTTTTTGAATAAAACAGTTTAAATGAAGGAGATTCATGTATTTACTTCTATGAAAACGGTCTAAATTTGTTAAAACTTTTAAAATACACAATAATAGTGTTGGGAAATGATTAGAAACAAGAGAGAAACACTTGAAATACTAATAAGTAGAGCCGTTCTACGTCTATTGCCTTGTTCAATCACTGAGATTCGAAGTAGAAAGCTGTGAAATGACGAGAAAGGTCATAATATTTAAAATTGTGGCAACTTTAGTGGCGTTTTTCTGAAGAAAGTTGTTTCAAACAATAAAAATTCCTGTTTATAAAGCTCAGAATTTGTGTAGAAAGCATATAAGTTTGGATAATTCTGTTTATATTTACAGCTGAGGCTGAATTGGCTGACCTTTTCAATGAACCACTTTCAAACTTGGAGATTCATGTATATACCTCTATGAAAACTGTCAAATTTTGAAAAAACTTTTAAAATCCACAATAATACTCCCGGGAAATGATTAGAAATAAGAGAGAAACACTTGAAATACTAATAAATAGAGCCGTGCTATCTTTACAGCTGTATTCCATCACTGAAATTAGAGGTAGAAAGCTGAGAAATGACGAGAATGCTGATAATATGTACAATTCCCGCTACATTAGTGGCGTTTTTCAGAAGGAAGAGCTTTCAAACATCAAGAATTGCTGGTTATAAAGCTCAGAATTTGTGTATAGAGCAGGTCAATGTTGATAATACTGTTTATATTTACAGTTGCTGCTTAATTGGCTGGCTTTTTTAAATAAAACAATTTATATGATGAAGATTCATGTGTATACTTTGATGTAAACGGTCTAATATTGTTTAAACTTTTAAAATACACAATAATACTCCTGGAAATGATTAGGAATAAGAGAGAAACACTTGAAAAACTAATAAATAGAGCATTGCTATGTTTATGATACTGTACAATCACAGTGGTTCAAGGTAGACAGCTGTGAAATGACGAGAATGCTGATAATATGTACAATTCCCGCTACATTAGTGGCGTTTTTCAGAAGGAAGAGCTTTCAAACATCAAGAATTGCTGGTTATAAAGCTCAGAATTTGTGTATAGAGCAGGTCAATGTTGATAATACTGTTTATATTTACAGTTGCTGCTTAATTGGCTGGCTTTTTTGAATAAAACAATTTATATGATGAAGATTCATGTGTATACTTTGATGTAAACGGTCTAATATTGTTTAAACTTTTAAAAAACACAATAATACTCCCGGGAAATGATTAGGAATAAGAAAGAAACACTTCAAATACTAATAAATAGAGCATTGCTCTGTTTATGGTACTGTACAATCACAGAGATTCAAGATAGACAGCTGTGAAATGACGAGAGTGCCGATAATATTTACAATTCCAGATACTCTAGTGGCGGTTTTCTGAGAAAGTTGTTTCAAACATTAAGAAGTGGTGGTTATAAAGCACAGAATTTCTGTAGAAAGCCTTTACATGTGGATTATACTGTTTATATTTACAGTTGAGGCTGAATTGGCTGGCGTTTTTTGAATGAACCACTTTTAAACTTGGAGATTCATGTATACACCTCTATGAAAACGGTCCAATTTTGTAAAACTTTTAAAAACACAATAATAGTGTTGGGAAATGACCAGGAACAAGAGAGAAACACTTGAAATACAAATAAGTAGAGCCGTTCTATGTCTATTGCCTTGTTCAATCAATGAGATTCAAAGTAGAAAGCTGTGAAATGACGAGAAAGGTCATAATATTTAAAATTGTGGCAACTTTAGTGGCGTTTTTCTGAAGAAAGTTGTTTCAAACAATAAAAATTCCTGTTTATAAAGCTCAGAATTTGTGTAGAAAGCTTATAAGTTTGGATAATTCTGTTTATATTTACAGCTGAGGCTGAATTGGCTGACCTTTTCAATGAACCACTTTCAAACTTGGAGATTCATGTATATACCTCTATGAAAACTGTCAAATTTTGAAAAAACTTTTAAAATCCACAATAATACTCCCGGGAAATGATTAGAAATAAGAGAGAAACACTTGAAATACTAATAAATGGAGCCGTGCTATCTTTACAGCTGTATTCCATCACTGAAATTAGAGGTAGAAAGCTGTGAAATGACGAGAATGCTGATAATATGTACAATTCCCGCTACATTAGTGGCGTTTTTCAGAAGGAAGAGCTTTCAAACATCAAGAATTGCTGGTTATAAAGCTCAGAATTTGTGTATAGAGCAGGTCAATGTTGATAATACTGTTTATATTTACAGTTGCTGCTTAATTAGCTGGCTTTTTTGAATAAAACAATTTATATGATGAAGATTCATGTGCATACTTTGATGTAAACGGTCTAATATTGTTTAAACTTTTAAAAAACACAATAATACTCCCGGGAAATGATTAGGAATAAGAAAGAAACACTTCAAATACTAATAAATAGAGCATTGCTCTGTTTATGGTACTGTACAATCACAGAGATTCAAGATAGACAGCTGTGAAATGACGAGAGTGCCGATAATATTTACAATTCCAGATACTCTAGTGGCGGTTTTCTGAGAAAGTTGTTTCAAACATTAAGAAGTGGTGGTTATAAAGCACAGAATTTCTGTAGAAAGCCTTTACATGTGGATTATACTGTTTATATTTACAGTTGAGGCTGAATTGGCTGGCGTTTTTTGAATGAACCACTTTTAAACTTGGAGATTCATGTATACACCTCTATGAAAACTGTCCAATTTTGTAAAACTTTTAAAATACACAATAATACTCCTGGAAATAATTAGGAATAAGAGAGAAACACTTGAAGTACTAATAAATAGAGCATTGCTATGTTTATGGTACTGTACAATCACAGTGGTTCAAGGTAGACAGCTGTGAAATGACGAGAATGCTGTTAATATTTACAATTCTGGCTACTTTAGTGGCTTTTATCTGAAGAAAGTTGTTTCAAACTTTAAGAACTGCTGGTTATAAAGCTCTGAGTTTCTGTAGAAACCTTTACATGTGGATTACACTGTTTATAATTACAGTTGAGGCTGAATTGGCTGGCTTTTTTGAATAAAACAGTTTAAATGAAGGAGATTCATGTATTTACTTCTATGAAAACGGTCTAAATTTGTTAAAACTTTTAAAATACACAATAATAGTGTTGGGAAATGATTAGAAACAAGAGAGAAACACTTGAAATACTAATAAGTAGAGCCGTTCTACGTCTATTGCCTTGTTCAATCACTGAGATTCGAAGTTGTGAAATGACGAGAAAGGTCATAATATTTAAAATTGTGGCAACTTTAGTGGCGTTTTTCTGAAGAAAGTTGTTTCAAACAATAAAAATTCCTGTTTATAAAGCTCACAATTTGTGTAGAAAGCTTATAAGTTTGGATAATTCTGTTTATATTTACAGCTGAGGCTGAATTGGCTGACCTTTTCAATGAACCACTTTCAAACTTGGAGATTCATGTATATACCTCTATGAAAACTGTCAAATTTTGAAAAAACTTTTAAAATCCACAATAATACTCCCGGGAAATGATTAGAAATAAGAGAGAAACACTTGAAATACTAATAACTGGAGCAGTGCTATCTTTACAGCTGTATTCCATCACTGAAATTAGAGGTAGAAAGCTGTGAAATGACGAGAATGCTGATAATATGTACAATTCCCGCTACATTAGTGGCGTTTTTTCAGAAGGAAGAGCTTTCAAACATCAAGAATTGCTGGTTATAAAGCTCAGAATTTGTGTATAGAGCAGGTCAATGTTGATAATACTGTTTATATTTACAGTTGCTGCTTAATTGGCTGGCTTTTTTAAATAAAACAATTTATATGATGAAGAGTCATGTGTATGCTTTGATGTAAACGGTCTAATATTGTTTAAACTTTTAAAATACACAATAATACTCCTGGAAATGATTAGGAATAAGAGAGAAACACTTGAAAAACTAATAAATAGAGCATTGCTATGTTTATGATACTGTACAATCACAGTGGTTCAAGGTAGACAGCTGTGAAATGACGAGAATGCTGATAATATGTACAATTCCCGCTACATTAGTGGCGTTTTTCAGAAGGAAGAGCTTTCAAACATCAAGAATTGCTGGTTATAAAGCTCAGAATTTGTGTATAGAGCAGGTCAATGTTGATAATACTGTTTATATTTACAGTTGCTGCTTAATTAGCTGGCTTTTTTGAATAAAACAATTTATATGATGAAGATTCATGTGCATTCTTTGATGTAAACGGTCTAATATTGTTTAAACTTTTAAAAAACACAATAATACTCCCGGGAAATGATTAGGAATAAGAAAGAAACACTTCAAATACTAATAAATAGAGCATTGCTCTGTTTATGGTACTGTACAATCACAGAGATTCAAGATAGACAGCTGTGAAATGACGAGAGTGCCGATAATATTTACAATTCCAGATACTCTAGTGGCGGTTTTCTGAGAAAGTTGTTTCAAACATTAAGAAGTGGTGGTTATAAAGCACAGAATTTCTGTAGAAAGCCTTTACATGTGGATTATACTGTTTATATTTACAGTTGAGGCTGAATTGGCTGGCGTTTTTTGAATGAACCACTTTTAAACTTGGAGATTCATGTATACACCTCTATGAAAACTGTCCAATTTTGTAAAACTTTTAAAATACACAATAATACTCCTGGAAATAATTAGGAATAAGAGAGAAACACTTGAAGTACTAATAAATAGAGCATTGCTATGTTTATGGTACTGTACAATCACAGTGGTTCAAGGTAGACAGCTGTGAAATGACGAGAATGCTGTTAATATTTACAATTCTGGCTACTTTAGTGGCTTTTATCTGAAGAAAGTTGTTTCAAACTTTAAGAACTGCTGGTTATAAAGCTCTGAGTTTCTGTAGAAACCTTTACATGTGGATTACACTGTTTATAATTACAGTTGAGGCTGAATTGGCTGGCTTTTTTGAATAAAACAGTTTAAATGAAGGAGATTCATGTATTTACTTCTATGAAAACGGTCTAAATTTGTTAAAACTTTTAAAATACACAATAATAGTGTTGGGAAATGATTAGAAACAAGAGAGAAACACTTGAAATACTAATAAGTAGAGCCGTTCTACGTCTATTGCCTTGTTCAATCACTGAGATTCGAAGTAGAAAGCTGTGAAATGACGAGAAAGGTCATAATATTTAAAATTGTGGCAACTTTAGTGGCGTTTTTCTGAAGAAAGTTGTTTCAAACAATAAAAATTCCTGTTTATAAAGCTCACAATTTGTGTAGAAAGCTTATAAGTTTGGATAATTCTGTTTATATTTACAGCTGAGGCTGAATTGGCTGACCTTTTCAATGAACCACTTTCAAACTTGGAGATTCATGTATATACCTCTATGAAAACTGTCAAATTTTGAAAAAACTTTTAAAATCCACAATAATACTCCCGGGAAATGATTAGAAATAAGAGAGAAACACTTGAAATACTAATAACTGGAGCAGTGCTATCTTTACAGCTGTATTCCATCACTGAAATTAGAGGTAGAAAGCTGTGAAATGACGAGAATGCTGATAATATGTACAATTCCCGCTACATTAGTGGCGTTTTTCAGAAGGAAGAGCTTTCAAACATCAAGAATTGCTGGTTATAAAGCTCAGAATTTGTGTATAGAGCAGGTCAATGTTGATAATACTGTTTATATTTACAGTTGCTGCTTAATTGGCTGGCTTTTTTAAATAAAACAATTTATATGATGAAGATTCATGTGTATACTTTGATGTAAACGGTCTAATATTGTTTAAACTTTTAAAATACACAATAATACTCCTGGAAATGATTAGGAATAAGAGAGAAACACTTGAAAAACTAATAAATAGAGCATTGCTATGTTTATGATACTGTACAATCACAGTGGTTCAAGGTAGACAGCTGTGAAATGACGAGAATGCTGATAATATGTACAATTCCCGCTACATTAGTGGCGTTTTTCAGAAGGAAGAGCTTTCAAACATCAAGAATTGCTGGTTATAAAGCTCAGAATTTGTGTATAGAGCAGGTCAATGTTGATAATACTGTTTATATTTACAGTTGCTGCTTAATTGGCTGGCTTTTTTGAATAAAACAATTTATATGATGAAGATTCATGTGTATACTTTGATGTAAACGGTCTAATATTGTTTAAACTTTTAAAAAACACAATAATACTCCCGGGAAATGATTAGGAATAAGAAAGAAACACTTCAAATACTAATAAATAGAGCATTGCTCTGTTTATGGTACTGTACAATCACAGAGATTCAAGATAGACAGCTGTGAAATGACGAGAGTGCCGATAATATTTACAATTCCAGATACTCTAGTGGCGGTTTTCTGAGAAAGTTGTTTCAAACATTAAGAAGTGGTGGTTATAAAGCACAGAATTTCTGTAGAAAGCCTTTACATGTGGATTATACTGTTTATATTTACAGTTGAGGCTGAATTGGCTGGCGTTTTTTGAATGAACCACTTTTAAACTTGGAGATTCATGTATACACCTCTATGAAAACTGTCCAATTTTGTAAAACTTTTAAAAACACAATAATAGTGTTGGGAAATGACCAGGAACAAGAGAGAAACACTTGAAATACAAATAAGTAGAGCCGTTCTATGTCTATTGCCTTGTTCAATCAATGAGATTCAAAGTAGAAAGCTGTGAAATGACGAGAAAGGTCATAATATTTAAAATTGTGGCAACTTTAGTGGCGTTTTTCTGAAGAAAGTTGTTTCAAACAATAAAAATTCCTGTTTATAAAGCTCAGAATTTGTGTAGAAAGCTTATAAGTTTGGATAATTCTGTTTATATTTACAGCTGAGGCTGAATTGGCTGACCTTTTCAATGAACCACTTTCAAACTTGGAGATTCATGTATATACCTCTATGAAAACTGTCAAATTTTGAAAAAACTTTTAAAATCCACAATAATACTCCCGGGAAATGATTAGAAATAAGAGAGAAACACTTGAAATACTAATAAATGGAGCCCGTGCTAACTCTTTACAGCTGTATTCCATCACTGAAATTAGAGGTAGAAAGCTGTGAAATGACGGAGAATGCTGATAATATGTACAATTCCCGCTACATTAGTGGCGTTTTTCAGAAGGAAAGAGCTTTCAAACATCAAGAATTGCTGGTTATAAAGCTCAGAATTTGTGTATAGAGGCAGGTCAATGTTGATAATACTGTTTATATTTACAGTTGCCTCGCTTAATTAGCTGGCTTTTTTGATAAAACAATTTATATGAT
The DNA here is from genome assembly GCF_028538775.1 of Myotis yumanensis. Lineage (NCBI taxonomy): Eukaryota > Metazoa > Chordata > Mammalia > Chiroptera > Vespertilionidae > Myotis > Myotis yumanensis. The sequence continues at coordinate 17,306 of NW_027223856.1, forward strand.
GAAGATTCATGTGTATACTTTGATGTAAACGGTCTAATATTGTTTAAACTTTTAAAAAACACAATAATACTCCCGGGAAATGATTAGGAATAAGAAAGAAACACTTCAAATACTAATAAATAGAGCATTGCTCTGTTTATGGTACTGTACAATCACAGAGATTCAAGATAGACAGCTGTGAAATGACGAGAGTGCCGATAATATTTACAATTCCAGATACTCTAGTGGCGGTTTTCTGAGAAAGTTGTTTCAAAACATTAAGAAGTGGTGGTTATAAAGCACAGAATTTCTGTAGAAAGCCTTTAACATGTGGATTATACTGTTTATATTTACAGTTGAGGCTGAATTGGCTGGCGTTTTTTGAATGAACCACTTTTAAACTTGGAGATTCCTGTATACACCTCTATGAAAACTGTCCAATTTTGTAAAACTTTTAAATACACAAAAATACTCCTGGAAATAATTAGGAATAAGAGAGAAACACTTGAAGTACTAATAAATAGAGCATTGCTATGTTTATGGTACTGTACAATCACAGTGGTTCAAGGTAGACAGCTGTGAAATGACGAGAATGCTGTTAATATTTACAATTCTGGCTACTTTAGTGGCTTTTATCTGAAGAAAGTTGTTTCAAACTTTAAGAACTGCTGGTTATCAAGCTCTGCGTTTCTGTAGAAACCTTTACATGTGGATTACACTGTTTATAATTACAGTTGAGGCTGAATTGGCTGGCTTTTTTGAATAAAACAGTTTAAATGAAGGAGATTCATGTATTTCCTTCTATGAAAACGGTCTAAATTTGTTAAAACTTTTAAAATACACAATAATAGTGTTGGGAAATGATTAGAAACAAGAGAGAAACACTTGAAATACTAATAAGTAGAGCCGTTCTACGTCTATTGCCTTGTTCAATCACTGAGATTCGAAGTAGAAAGCTGTGAAATGACGAGAAAGGTCATAATATTTAAAATTGTGGCAACTTTAGTGGCGTTTTTCTGAAGAAAGTTGTTTCAAACAATAAAAATTCCTGTTTATAAAGCTCACAATTTGTGTAGAAAGCTTATAAGTTTGGATAATTCTGTTTATATTTACAGCTGAGGCTGAATTGGCTGACCTTTTCAATGAACCACTTTGAAACTTGGAGATTCATGTATATACCTCTATGAAAACTGTCAAATTTTGAAAAAACTTTTAAAATCCACAATAATACTCCCGGGAAATGATTAGAAATAAGAGAGAAACACTTGAAATACTAATAACTGGAGCAGTGCTATCTTTACAGCTGTATTCCATCACTGAAATTAGAGGTAGAAAGCTGTGAAATGACGAGAATGCTGATAATATGTACAATTCCTGCTACATTAGTGGCGTTTTTCAGAAGGAAGAGCTTTCAAACATCAAGAATTGCTGGTTATAAAGCTCAGAATTTGTGTATAGAGCAGGTCAATATTGATAATACTGTTTATATTTACAGTTGCTGCTTAATTGGCTGGCTTTTTTAAATAAAACAATTTATATGATGAAGATTCATGTGTATACTTTGATGTAAACGGTCTAATATTGTTTAAACTTTTAAAATACACAATAATACTCCTGGAAATGATTAGGAATAAGAGAGAAACACTTGAAAAACTAATAAATAGAGCATTGCTATGTTTATGGTACTGTACAATCACAGTGGTTCAAGGTAGACAGCTGTGAAATGACGAGAATGCTGATAATATGTACAATTCCCGCTACATTTGTGGCGTTTTTCAGAAGGAAGAGCTTTCAAACATCAAGAATTGCTGGTTATAAAGCTCAGAATTTGTGTATAGAGCAGGTCAATGTTGATAATACTGTTTATATTTACAGTTGCTGCTTAATTAGCTGGCTTTTTTGAATAAAACAATTTATATGATGAAGATTCATGTGTATACTTTGATGTAAACGGTCTAATATTGTTTAAACTTTTAAAAAACACAATAATACTCCCGGGAAATGATTAGGAATAAGAAAGAAACACTTCAAATACTAATAAATAGAGCATTGCTCTGTTTATGGTACTGTACAATCACAGAGATTCAAGATAGACAGCTGTGAAATGACGAGAGTGCCGATAATATTTACAATTCCAGATACTCTAGTGGCGGTTTTCTGAGAAAGTTGTTTCAAACATTAAGAAGTGGTGGTTATAAAGCACAGAATTTCTGTAGAAAGCCTTTACATGTGGATTATACTGTTTATATTTACAGTTGAGGCTGAATTGGCTGGCGTTTTTTGAATGAACCACTTTTAAACTTGGAGATTCCTGTATACACCTCTATGAAAACTGTCCAATTTTGTAAAACTTTTAAAATACACAAAAATACTCCTGGAAATAATTAGGAATAAGAGAGAAACACTTGAAGTACTAATAAATAGAGCATTGCTATGTTTATGGTACTGTACAATCACAGTGGTTCAAGGTAGACAGCTGTGAAATGACGAGAATGCTGTTAATATTTACAATTCTGGCTACTTTAGTGGCTTTTATCTGAAGAAAGTTGTTTCAAACTTTAAGAACTGCTGGTTATAAAGCTCAGAGTTTCTGTAGAAAGCCTTTACATGTGGATTACACTGTTTATAATTACAGTTGAGGCTGAATTGGCTGGCTTTTTTGAATAAAACAGTTTAAATGAAGGAGATTCATGTATTTACTTCTATGAAAACGGTCTAAATTTGTTAAAACTTTTAAAATACACAATAATAGTGTTGGGAAATGATTAGAAACAAGAGAGAAACACTTGAAATACTAATAAGTAGAGCCGTTCTACGTCTATTGCCTTGTTCAATCACTGAGATTCGAAGTAGAAAGCTGTGAAATGACGAGAAAGGTCATAATATTTAAAATTGTGGCAACTTTAGTGGCGTTTTTCTGAAGAAAGTTGTTTCAAACAATAAAAATTCCTGTTTATAAAGCTCACAATTTGTGTAGAAAGCATATAAGTTTGGATAATTCTGTTTATATTTACAGCTGAGGCTGAATTGGCTGACCTTTTCAATGAACCACTTTCAAACTTGGAGATTCATGTATATACCTCTATGAAAACTGTCAAATTTTGAAAAAACTTTTAAAATCCACAATAATACTCCCGGGAAATGATTAGAAATAAGAGAGAAACACTTGAAATACTAATAAATAGAGCCGTGCTATCTTTACAGCTGTATTCCATCACTGAAATTAGAGGTAGAAAGCTGTGAAATGACGAGAATGCTGATAATATGTACAATTCCCGCTACATTAGTGGCGTTTTTCAGAAGGAAGAGCTTTCAAACATCAAGAATTGCTGGTTATAAAGCTCAGAATTTGTGTATAGAGCAGGTCAATGTTGATAATACTGTTTATATTTACAGTTGCTGCTTAATTGGCTGGCTTTTTTAAATAAAACAATTTATATGATGAAGATTCATGTGTATACTTTGATGTAAACGGTCTAATACTGTTTAAACTTTTAAAATACACAATAATACTCCTGGAAATGATTAGGAATAAGAGAGAAACACTTGAAAAACTAATAAATAGAGCATTGCTATGTTTATGGTACTGTACAATCACAGTGGTTCAAGGTAGACAGCTGTGAAATGACGAGAATGCTGTTAATATTTACAATTCTGGCTACTTTAGTGGCTTTTATCTGAAGAAAGTTGTTTTAAACTTTAAGAACTGCTGGTTATCAAGCTCTGAGTTTCTGTAGAAACCTTTACATGTGGATTACACTGTTTATAATTACAGTTGAGGCTGAATTGGCTGGCTTTTTTGAATAAAACAGTTTAAATGAAGGAGATTCATGTATTTACTTCTATGAAAACGGTCTAAATTTGTTAAAACTTTTAAAATACACAATAATAGTGTTGGGAAATGATTAGAAACAAGAGAGAAACACTTGAAATACTAATAAGTAGAGCCGTTCTACGTCTATTGCCTTGTTCAATCACTGAGATTCGAAGTAGAAAGCTGTGAAATGACGAGAAAGGTCATAATATTTAAAATTGTGGCAACTTTAGTGGCGTTTTTCTGAAGAAAGTTGTTTCAAACAATAAAAATTCCTGTTTATAAAGCTCACAATTTGTGTAGAAAGCTTATAAGTTTGGATAATTCTGTTTATATTTACAGCTGAGGCTGAATTGGCTGACCTTTTCAATGAACCACTTTGAAACTTGGAGATTCATGTATATACCTCTATGAAAACTGTCAAATTTTGAAAAAACTTTTAAAATCCACAATAATACTCCCGGGAAATGATTAGAAATAAGAGAGAAACACTTGAAATACTAATAACTGGAGCAGTGCTATCTTTACAGCTGTATTCCATCACTGAAATTAGAGGTAGAAAGCTGTGAAATGACGAGAATGCTGATAATATGTACAATTCCTGCTACATTAGTGGCGTTTTTCAGAAGGAAGAGCTTTCAAACATCAAGAATTGCTGGTTATAAAGCTCAGAATTTGTGTATAGAGCAGGTCAATATTGATAATACTGTTTATATTTACAGTTGCTGCTTAATTGGCTGGCTTTTTTAAATAAAACAATTTATATGATGAAGATTCATGTGTATACTTTGATGTAAACGGTCTAATATTGTTTAAACTTTTAAAATACACAATAATACTCCTGGAAATGATTAGGAATAAGAGAGAAACACTTGAAAAACTAATAAATAGAGCATTGCTATGTTTATGGTACTGTACAATCACAGTGGTTCAAGGTAGACAGCTGTGAAATGACGAGAATGCTGATAATATGTACAATTCCCGCTACATTTGTGGCGTTTTTCAGAAGGAAGAGCTTTCAAACATCAAGAATTGCTGGTTATAAAGCTCAGAATTTGTGTATAGAGCAGGTCAATGTTGATAATACTGTTTATATTTACAGTTGCTGCTTAATTAGCTGGCTTTTTTGAATAAAACAATTTATATGATGAAGATTCATGTGTATACTTTGATGTAAACGGTCTAATATTGTTTAAACTTTTAAAAAACACAATAATACTCCCGGGAAATGATTAGGAATAAGAAAGAAACACTTCAAATACTAATAAATAGAGCATTGCTCTGTTTATGGTACTGTACAATCACAGAGATTCAAGATAGACAGCTGTGAAATGACGAGAGTGCCGATAATATTTACAATTCCAGATACTCTAGTGGCGGTTTTCTGAGAAAGTTGTTTCAAACATTAAGAAGTGGTGGTTATAAAGCACAGAATTTCTGTAGAAAGCCTTTACATGTGGATTATACTGTTTATATTTACAGTTGAGGCTGAATTGGCTGGCGTTTTTTGAATGAACCACTTTTAAACTTGGAGATTCCTGTATACACCTCTATGAAAACTGTCCAATTTTGTAAAACTTTTAAAATACACAAAAATACTCCTGGAAACAATTAGGAATAAGAGAGAAACACTTGAAGTACTAATAAATAGAGCATTGCTATGTTTATGGTACTGTACAATCACAGTGGTTCAAGGTAGACAGCTGTGAAATGACGAGAATGCTGTTAATATTTACAATTCTGGCTACTTTAGTGGCTTTTATCTGAAGAAAGTTGTTTCAAACTTTAAGAACTGCTGGTTATAAAGCTCAGAGTTTCTGTAGAAAGCCTTTACATGTGGATTACACTGTTTATAATTACAGTTGAGGCTGAATTGGCTGGCTTTTTTGAATAAAACAGTTTAAATGAAGGAGATTCATGTATTTACTTCTATGAAAACGGTCTAAATTTGTTAAAACTTTTAAAATACACAATAATAGTGTTGGGAAATGATTAGAAACAAGAGAGAAACACTTGAAATACTAATAAGTAGAGCCGTTCTACGTCTATTGCCTTGTTCAATCACTGAGATTCGAAGTAGAAAGCTGTGAAATGACGAGAAAGGTCATAATATTTAAAATTGTGGCAACTTTAGTGGCGTTTTTCTGAAGAAAGTTGTTTCAAACAATAAAAATTCCTGTTTATAAAGCTCAGAATTTGTGTAGAAAGCATATAAGTTTGGATAATTCTGTTTATATTTACAGCTGAGGCTGAATTGGCTGACCTTTTCAATGAACCACTTTCAAACTTGGAGATTCATGTATATACCTCTATGAAAACTGTCAAATTTTGAAAAAACTTTTAAAATCCACAATAATACTCCCGGGAAATGATTAGAAATAAGAGAGAAACACTTGAAATACTAATAAATAGAGCAATGCTATCTTTACAGCTGTATTCCATCACTGAAATTAGAGGTAGAAAGCTGTGAAATGACGAGAATGCTGATAATATGTACAATTCTCGCTACATTAGTGGCGTTTTTCAGAAGGAAGAGCTTTCAAACATCAAGAATTGCTGGTTATAAAGCTCAGAATTTGTGTATAGAGCAGGTCAATATTGATAATACTGTTTATATTTACAGTTGCTGCTTAATTGGCTGGCTTTTTTATTTTTTTTTTTTTTTTTTTTTTTTTTTTTTTTTTTTTTTTTTTTTTTTTTTTTTTTTTTTTTTTTTTATAATAATTTTTATTTCTTAAAGTATTACAAAGAGTGTTACATATGTCTCCTTTTTCCCCCCCATGACATTCCCTCGGCCCCTACCCCCCCGCCCCCCCCCGTCCCGTGTCTTGTGTCCATTGGTTAATCTTATATGCATGCATATAAGTCCTTCAGTTGGTCTCTTAATCCCCCCCCCAACCCTCCCCAGGCTCCCCATTGTAGTTTAACATTCTGTTCAGTGTTGCTCTGCTTCTGTATCTACACCTGTTCATCAGTCCATACTGGTCCCCTTTATTTGTCCCAGCCTCACTGGAGCAGTCTCAACCTCACCAGGGCCGTCTGAGCCTCACCAGGGCTGTTTCAACCTCACCGGGGTCGTCCCTACCTCACGGGGGCCGTTTCAACCTGACCGGGGTTGTCCCTACCACGCCGGGGCCGTTTCGACCTGACTGGGGTCGTCCCTACCTCACGGGGGCCGTTTCAACCTGACCGGGGTTGTCCCTACCACGCCGGGGCCGTTTCGACCTGACTGGGGTCGTCCCTACCTCACGGGGGCTGTTTCAACCTCACCGGGGTCGTCCCTACCTCACGGGGGCCGTTTCGACCTGACCGGGGTTGTCCCTACCACGCCGGGGCCGTTTCGACCTGACTGGGGTCGTCCCTACCTCACGGGGGCCGTTTCAACCTGACCGGGGTTGTCCCTACCACGCCGGGGCCGTTTCGACCTGACTGGGGTCGTCCCTACCTCACGGGGGCTGTTTCAACCTCACCGGGGTCGTCCCTACCTCACGGGGGCCGTTTCAACCTGACCGGGGTTGTCCCTACCACGCCGGGGCCGTTTCGACCTGACTGGGGTCGTCCCTACCTCACGGGGGCCGTTTCAACCTGACCGGGGTTGTCCCTACCACGCCGGGGCCGTTTCGACCTGACTGGGGTCGTCCCTACCTCACGGGGGCTGTTTCAACCTCACCGGGGTCGTCCCTACCTCACGGGGGCCGTTTCGACCTGACCGGGGTTGTCCCTACCACGCCGGGGGCCGTTTCGACCTGACTGGGGTCGTCCCTACCTCACGGGGGCCGTTGCAACCTCACCGGGGTTGTCCCTACCACACCAGGGCTGTTTCAACCTGACCGGGGTTGTCCCTACCACGCCGGGGCCGTTTCGACCTGACTGGGGTCGTCCCTACCTCACGGGGGCCGTTTCAACCTGACCGGGGTTGTCCCTACCACGCCGGGGCCGTTTCGACCTGACTGGGGTCGTCCCTACCTCACGGGGGCCATTTCAACCTGACCGGGGTTGTCCCTACCACGCCGGGGCCGTTTCGACCTGACTGGGGTCGTCCCTACCTCACGGGGGCTGTTTCAACCTCACCGGGGTCGTCCCTACCTCACGGGGGCCGTTTCGACCTGACCGGGGTTGTCCCTACCACGCCGGGGCTGTTTCAACCTGACCGGAGTTGTCCCTACCACACCGGGGCCGTTTCGACCTGACTGGGGTCGTCCCTACCTCACGGGGGCCGTTTCAACCTCACCGGGGTTGTCCCTACCACGCCGGGGCCGTTTCGACCTGACTGGGGTCGTCCCTACCTCACGGGGGCTGTTTCAACCTCACCGGGGTCGTCCCTACCACACCGGGGCCGTTTCGACCTGACTGGGGTCGTCCCTACCTCACGGGGGCCGTTTCAACCTCACCGGGGTTGTCCCTACCACGCCGGGGCCGTTTCGACCTGACTGGGGTCGTCCCTACCTCACGGGGGCTGTTACAACCTCACCGGGGTCGTCCCTACCACACCGGGGCCGTTTCGACCTGACTGGGGTCGTCCCTACCTCACGGGGGCCGTTTCAACCTCACCGGGGTTGTCCCTACCACACCGGGGCTGTTTCAACCTGACCGGGGTTGTCCCTACCACGCCGGGGCCGTTTCGACCTGACTGGGATCGTCCCTACCTCACGGGGGCCGTTGCAACCTGACCGGGGTTGTCCCTACCCACGCCGGGGCCGTTTCGACCTGACTGGGGTCGTCCCTACCTCACGGGGGCCGTTTCAACCTCACCGGGGTCGTCCCTACCACACCGGGGCCGTTTCGACCTGACTGGGGTCGTCCCTACCTCACGGGGGCCGTTTCAACCTCACCGGGGTCGTCCCTACCACGCCGGGGCCGTTTCGACCTGACTGGGGTCGTCCCTACCTCACGGGGGCCGTTGCAACCTGACCGGGGTCGTCCCTACCACGCCGGGGCCGTTTCGACCTGACTGGGGTCGTCCCTACCTCACGGGGGCTGTTTCAACCTCACCGGGGTCGTCCCTACCACACCGGGGCCGTTTCGACCTGACTGGGGTCGTCCCTACCTCACGGGGGCCGTTTCAACCTCACCGGGGTCGTCCCTACCACGCCGGGGCCGTTTCGACCTGACTGGGGTCGTCCCTACCTCACGGGGGCCGTTTCAACCTCACCGGGGTCGTCCCTACCACACCGGGGCCGTTTCGACCTGACTGGGGTCGTCCCTACCTCACGGGGGCCGTTTCAACCTCACCGGGGTTGTCCCTACCACACCGGGGCCGTTTCAACCTGACCGGGGTTGTCCCTACCACGCCGGGGCCGTTTCGACCTGACTGGGGTCGTCCCTACCTCACGGGGGCTGTTTCAACCTCGCCGGGGTCGTCCCTACCACACCGGGGCCGTTTCGACCTGACCGGGGTCGTCCCTACCACACCGGGGACCGTTTCAACCTCACCGGGGCCATCCCAGCCTTACCGGGGAAACAGGAAGTTTGGCCTTCTGTCCCCTGCCGGCGGCTCCCCACTAGACAAAATCTCCAGGCGTTCCTGGTGGTTGCACATCCAGCGCTCCTGCCCTCCACCAAGTGCACAGACTGCCTGTCTGCTGTCCCGCAGCGCCCCACCAGAGACTGGGACCAGTGGGCATGTTTGTGCGCTTGCTGGTACAGCAGTTCCACAGTGCCGGCCAAGTCAGGCCCAGCCCTGGCCGGCCCCGGACCCAACTCTGCCCCCCGATTGCGTCCCTCCCAGATGCAAGGAGCTGAAATCTGCAGCCTGCTGGGATGGGCTCTGTACTTGGTGCTTCAGCACATCCTACTCAGTCTCTATGCGCTTCTTTCTATGCGAGGAGTTGAAATCTGCAGTTTGTTGGGTTGGGCTCTGTACTTGGTGTCACATCCTACTCAGTCTCAATGTTCTTTCTCTCCTTCCAGTTGTAGAGCTTCCACTGGGCCAAGTTTCCCATGGTTCTGTATGATAGGTGTTTGTCTGATATTTGGTAGTTTCGATGTTGTTGTGCGAGGTAGCACGCACAGGTCTCTTCCTTATGCCGCCATCCTGGTTCTCCTGGGTCTGCTTCTTGAGTGTGTCTCTCATGGCTGCGAGCAGTTGAAGTCTGCAATTTGTTGGGATAGGCTGCAAAAGCGCAGGTGGGTCTTTTTGTGCACCTGGCACAGCTTGGATGGGGATGTAAATTGATTAAGGCTGAGACTCACGGAGTCGCCATGGCGGAGCAAATAGCACTGGCTGAGTCTCCGCGGCCCCTTGACTCTCTGCCAGGGCTTTGTGTCCCCCAGTGCCGGCGAGCAGCTGTGCAACAGAGTCTCCCTCGCTTTCTGATGGCTGCAAGGCCGTGCTGCCTCTCCCCGTAGGGTCTGGTGCTTCATGATCCCGCCTGAACCAGCTCAGTGGATTTGAAAGTTTGCAGAAGAAAAGGCGCTTCTACTTGTGGGTCTGGCACAGCCCAGATGGGAATGTAAATTGCGTAAGGGCGGGATCACAGGGAGTCGCCGGGGCGGAGACTCAGCGGCCCCTTGCCTATCCAGGACACCAGGACTTTGCGTCCCCCAGTGCCGGCGAGCAGCCGAGCGCCAGAGCCTCCCTCGCTTCCTGACCGCTGGAAGGCCGTGCCGTCTCTCGCCTTGGGGCCTGGGGCCTCAGAGACCCGCCCGAACCAGCTCAGTGGATTTGAGAGTTTGTAAAAGCACAGTCATTCCCTCTTGTGCCTCTGGCACAGCCCTGAGGGTAGGGCGGGGTCACAGGGAGTCACCAGCATGGATGAAATAGCGATGGCGGCGTCTCCGCGCCCCTCGCCTCTCCGGGACACCAGGACTTCTTGTCCCTCGGTGCCGGCGAGCAGCCGCGTATCAGAGCTTCCCTCGCTCTCTGACCACTGCAAGGCCGTGGCCGCCTCTCCCTGTGGGATCTGGGGCCTCAGAGACCCGCCCCGAGCAAGCCCAGAGGATTCGAGGGTTCGTAAAAAACCGAGAATCCATTTGCAGCCCGCGTGGCGTGTGACTGCGTACCTCTGGTTTTGGTGCCTCCGTAGCTCCCACTCAGTCTCACTGCGCTTCTTTCTTTTCCTCCAGTTGTAGATCTCCCACTGGGCCAACTTCCCCATGGTTCTGAGTGGCGGTTGTTTACTTCATAGTTGATAGTTTCAATGATGCTGTGAGAGAGCAGCACACACAGGTCCGCTCCCTACGCCGCCATCTTGGTTCGACCTGGCTGGCTTTTTTAAATAAAACAATTTATATGATGAAGATTCATGTGTATACTTTGATGTAAACGGTCCTAATATTGTTTAAACTTTTAAAATACACAATAATACTCCTGGAAATGATTAGGAATAAGAGAGAAACACTTGAAAAACTAATAAATAGAGCATTGCTATGTTTATGGTACTGTACAATCACAGTGGTTCAAGGTAGACAGCTGTGAAATGACGAGAATGCTGATAATATGTACAATTCCCGCTACATTTGTGGCGTTTTTTCAGAAGGAAGAGCTTTCAAACATCAAGAATTGCTGGTTATAAAGCTCAGAATTTGTGTATAGAGCAGGTCAATGTTGATAATACTGTTTATATTTACAGTTGCTGCTTAATTAGCTGGCTTTTTTGAATAAAACAATTTATATGATGAAGATTCATGTGTATACTTTGATGTAAACGGTCTAATATTGTTTAAACTTTTAAAAAACACAATAATACTCCCGGGAAATGATTAGGAATAAGAAAGAAACACTTCAAATACTAATAAATAGAGCATTGCTCTGTTTATGGTACTGTACAATCACAGAGATTCAAGATAGACAGCTGTGAAATGACGAGAGTGCCGATAATATTTACAATTCCAGATACTCTAGTGGCGGTTTTCTGAGAAAGTTGTTTCAAACATTAAGAAGTGGTGGTTATAAAGCACAGAATTTCTGTAGAAAGCCTTTACATGTGGATTATACTGTTTATATTTACAGTTGAGGCTGAATTGGCTGGCGTTTTTTGAATGAACCACTTTTAAACTTGGAGATTCCTGTATACACCTCTATGAAAACTGTCCAATTTTGTAAAACTTTTAAAATACACAAAAATACTCCTGGAAACAATTAGGAATAAGAGAGAAACACTTGAAGTACTAATAAATAGAGCATTGCTATGTTTATGGTACTGTACAATCACAGTGGTTCAAGGTAGACAGCTGTGAAATGACGAGAATGCTGTTAATATTTACAATTCTGGCTACTTTAGTGGCTTTTATCTGAAGAAAGTTGTTTCAAACTTTAAGAACTGCTGGTTATAAAGCTCAGAGTTTCTGTAGAAAGCCTTTACATGTGGATTACACTGTTTATAATTACAGTTGAGGCTGAATTGGCTGGCTTTTTTGAATAAAACAGTTTAAATGAAGGAGATTCATGTATTTACTTCTATGAAAACGGTCTAAATTTGTTAAAACTTTTAAAATACACAATAATAGTGTTGGGAAATGATTAGAAACAAGAGAGAAACACTTGAAATACTAATAAGTAGAGCCGTTCTACGTCTATTGCCTTGTTCAACTCACTGAGATTCGAAGTAGAAAGCTGTGAAATGACGAGAAAGGTCATAATATTTAAAATTGTGGCAACTTTAGTGGCGTTTTTCTGAAGAAAGTTGTTTCAAACAATAAAAATTCCTGTTTATAAAGCTCAGAATTTGTGTAGAAAGCATATAAGTTTGGATAATTCTGTTTATAATTTACAGCTGAGGCTGAATTGGCTGGACCTTTTCATGAACCACTTTCAAACTTGGAGATTCATGTATATACCTCTATGAAAACTGTCAAATTTTGAAAAAACTTTTAAATCCACAATAATACTCCGGGAAATGATTAGAAATAAGAGAGAAACACTTGAAATACTAATAAATAGAGCCGTGCTATCTTTACAGCTGTATTCCATCACTGAAATTAGAGGTAGAAAGCTGTGAAATGACGAGAATGCTGATAATATGTACAATCCCTCCCCGCTACATTAGTGGCGTTTTTCAGAAGGAAGAGCTTTCAAACATCAAGAATTGCTGGTTATAAAGCTCAGAATTTGTGTATAGAGCAGGTCAATGTTGATAATACTGTTTATATTTACAGTTGCTGCTTAATTGGCTGGCTTTTTTAAATAAAACAATTTATATGATGAAGATTCATGTGTATACTTTGATGTAAACGGTCTAATATTGTTTAAACTTTTGAAATACACAATAATACTCCTGGAAATGATTAGGAATAAGAGAGAAACACTTGAAAAACTAATAAATAGAGCATTGCTATGTTTATGATACTGTACAATCACAGTGGTTCAAGGTAGACAGCTGTGAAATGACGAGAATGCTGATAATATGTACAATTCCCGCTACATTAGTGGCGTTTTTCAGAAGGAAAGAGCTTTCAAACATCAAGAATTGCTGGTTATAAAGCTCAGAATTTGTGTATAGAGCAGGTCAATGTTGATAATACTGTTTATATTTACAGTTGCTGCTTAATTGGCTGGCTTTTTTGAATAAAACAATTTATATGATGAAGATTCATGTGTATACTTTGATGTAAACGGTCTAATATTGTTTAAACTTTTAAAAAACACAATAATACTCCCGGGAAATGATTAGGAATAAGAAAGAAACACTTCAAATACTAATAAATAGAGCATTGCTCTGTTTATGGTACTGTACAATCACAGAGATTCAAGATAGACAGCTGTGAAATGACGAGAGTGCCGATAATATTTACAATTCCAGATACTCTAGTGGCGGTTTTCTGAGAAAGTTGTTTCAAACATTAAGAAGTGGTGGTTATAAAGCTCAGAATTTCTGTAGAAAGCCTTTACATGTGGATTATACTGTTTATATTTACAGTTGAGGCTGAATTGGCTGGCGTTTTTTGAATGAACCACTTTTAAACTTGGAGATTCATGTATACACCTCTATGAAAACTGTCCAATTTTGTAAAACTTTTAAAAACACAATAATAGTGTTGGGAAATGACCAGGAACAAGAGAGAAACACTTGAAATACAAATAAGTAGAGCCGTTCTATGTCTATTGCCTTGTTCAATCAATGAGATTCAAAGTAGAAAGCTGTGAAATGACGAGAAAGGTCATAATATTTAAAATTGTGGCAACTTTAGTGGCGTTTTTCTGAAGAAAGTTGTTTCAAACAATAAAAATTCCTGTTTATAAAGCTCAGAATTTGTGTAGAAAGCTTATAAGTTTGGATAATTCTGTTTATATTTACAGCTGAGGCTGAATTGGCTGACCTTTTCAATGAACCACTTTCAAACTTGGAGATTCATGTATATACCTCTATGAAAACTGTCAAATTTTGAAAAAACTTTTAAAATCCACAATAATACTCCCAGGAAATGATTAGAAATAAGAGAGAAACACTTGAAATACTAATAAATGGAGCCGTGCTATCTTTACAGCTGTATTCCATCACTGAAATTAGAGGTAGAAAGCTGTGAAATGACGAGAATGCTGATAATATGTACAATTCCCGCTACATTAGTGGCGTTTTTCAGAAGGAAGAGCTTTCAAACATCAAGAATTGCTGGTTATAAAGCTCAGAATTTGTGTATAGAGCAGGTCAATGTTGATAATACTGTTTATATTTACAGTTGCTGCTTAATTAGCTGGCTTTTTTGAATAAAACAATTTATATGATGAAGATTCATGTGTATACTTTGATGTAAACGGTCTAATATTGTTTAAACTTTTAAAAAACACAATAATACTCCCGGGAAATGATTAGGAATAAGAAAGAAACACTTCAAATACTAATAAATAGAGCATTGCTCTTTTATGGTACTGTACAATCACAGAGATTCAAGATAGACAGCTGTGAAATGACGAGAGTGCCGATAATATTTACAATTCCAGATACTCTAGTGGCGGTTTTCTGAGAAAGTTGTTTCAAACATTAAGAAGTGGTGGTTATAAAGCACAGAATTTCTGTAGAAAGCCTTTACATGTGGATTATACTGTTTATATTTACAGTTGAGGCTGAATTGGCTGGCGTTTTTTGAATGAACCACTTTTAAACTTGGAGATTCCTGTATACACCTCTATGAAAACTGTCCAATTTTGTAAAACTTTTAAAATACACAAAAATACTCCTGGAAATAATTAGGAATAAGAGAGAAACACTTGAAGTACTAATAAATAGAGCATTGCTATGTTTATGGTACTGTACAATCACAGTGGTTCAAGGTAGACAGCTGTGAAATGACGAGAATGCTGTTAATATTTACAATTCTGGCTACTTTAGTGGCTTTTATCTGAAGAAAGTTGTTTCAAACTTTAAGAACTACTGGTTATAAAGCTCTGAGTTTCTGTAGAAAGCCTTTACATGTGGATTACACTGTTTATAATTACAGTTGAGGCTGAATTGGCTGGCTTTTTTGAATAAAACAGTTTAAATGAAGGAGATTCATGTATTTACTTCTATGAAAACGGTCTAAATTTGTTAAAACTTTTAAAATACACAATAATAGTGTTGGGAAATGATTAGAAACAAGAGAGAAACACTTGAAATACTAATAAGTAGAGCCGTTCTACGTCTATTGCCTTGTTCAATCACTGAGATTCGAAGTAGAAAGCTGTGAAATGACGAGAAAGGTCATAATATTTAAAATTGTGGCAACTTTAGTGGCGTTTTTCTGAAGAAAGTTGTTTCAAACAATAAAAATTCCTGTTTATAAAGCTCAGAATTTGTGTAGAAAGCTTATAAGTTTGGATAATTCTGTTTATATTTACAGCTGAGGCTGAATTGGCTGACCTTTTCAATGAACCACTTTCAAACTTGGAGATTCATGTATATACCTCTATGAAAACTGTCAAATTTTGAAAAAACTTTTAAAATCCACAATAATACTCCCGGGAAATGATTAGAAATAAGAGAGAAACACTTGAAATACTAATAACTGGAGCAGTGCTATCTTTACAGCTGTATTCCATCACTGAAATTAGAGGTAGAAAGCTGTGAAATGACGAGAATGCTGATAATATGTACAATTCCCGCTACATTAGTGGCGTTTTTCAGAAGGAAGAGCTTTCAAACATCAAGAATTGCTGGTTATAAAGCTCAGAATTTGTGTATAGAGCAGGTCAATGTTGATAATACTGTTTATATTTACAGTTGCTGCTTAATTGGCTGGCTTTTTTAAATAAAACAATTTATATGATGAAGATTCATGTGTATACTTTGATGTAAACGGTCTAATATTGTTTAAACTTTTAAAATACACAATAATACTCCTGGAAATGATTAGGAATAAGAGAGAAACACTTGAAAAACTAATAAATAGAGCATTGCTATGTTTATGATACTGTACAATCACAGTGGTTCAAGGTAGACAGCTGTGAAATGACGAGAATGCTGATAATATGTACAATTCCTGCTACATTAGTGGCGTTTTTCAGAAGGAAGAGCTTTCAAACATCAAGAATTGCTGGTTATAAAGCTCAGAATTTGTGTATAGAGCAGGTCAATGTTGATAATACTGTTTATATTTACAGTTGCTGCTTAATTGGCTGGCTTTTTTGAATAAAACAATTTATATGATGAAGATTCATGTGTATACTTTGATGTAAACGGTCTAATATTGTTTAAACTTTTAAAAAACACAATAATACTCCCGGGAAATGATTAGGAATAAGAAAGAAACACTTCAAATACTAATAAATAGAGCATTGCTCTGTTTATGGTACTGTACAATCACAGAGATTCAAGATAGACAGCTGTGAAATGACGAGAGTGCCGATAATATTTACAATTCCAGATACTCTAGTGGCGGTTTTCTGAGAAAGTTGTTTCAAACATTAAGAAGTGGTGGTTATAAAGCACAGAATTTCTGTAGAAAGCCTTTACATGTGGATTATACTGTTTATATTTACAGTTGAGGCTGAATTGGCTGGCGTTTTTTGAATGAACCACTTTTAAACTTGGAGATTCATGTATACACCTCTATGAAAACTGTCCAATTTTGTAAAACTTTTAAAAACACAATAATAGTGTTGGGAAATGACCAGGAACAAGAGAGAAACACTTGAAATACAAATAAGTAGAGCCGTTCTATGTCTATTGCCTTGTTCAATCAATGAGATTCAAAGTAGAAAGCTGTGAAATGACGAGAAAGGTCATAATATTTAAAATTGTGGCAACTTTAGTGGCGTTTTTCTGAAGAAAGTTGTTTCAAACAATAAAAATTCCTGTTTATAAAGCTCAGAATTTGTGTAGAAAGCTTATAAGTTTGGATAATTCTGTTTATATTTACAGCTGAGGCTGAATTGGCTGACCTTTTCAATGAACCACTTTCAAACTTGGAGATTCATGTATATACCTCTATGAAAACTGTCAAATTTTGAAAAAACTTTTAAAATCCACAATAATACTCCCGGGAAATGATTAGAAATAAGAGAGAAACACTTGAAATACTAATAAATGGAGCCGTGCTATCTTTACAGCTGTATTCCATCACTGAAATTAGAGGTAGAAAGCTGTGAAATGACGAGAATGCTGATAATATGTACAATTCCCGCTACATTAGTGGCGTTTTTCAGAAGGAAGAGCTTTCAAACATCAAGAATTGCTGGTTATAAAGCTCAGAATTTGTGTATAGAGCAGGTCAATGTTGATAATACTGTTTATATTTACAGTTGCTGCTTAATTAGCTGGCTTTTTTGAATAAAACAATTTATATGATGAAGATTCATGTGTATACTTTGATGTAAACGGTCTAATATTGTTTAAACTTTTAAAAAACACAATAATACTCCCGGGAAATGATTAGGAATAAGAAAGAAACACTTCAAATACTAATAAATAGAGCATTGCTCTGTTTATGGTACTGTACAATCACAGAGATTCAAGATAGACAGCTGTGAAATGACGAGAGTGCCGATAATATTTACAATTCCAGATACTCTAGTGGCGGTTTTCTGAGAAAGTTGTTTCAAACATTAAGAAGTGGTGGTTATAAAGCACAGAATTTCTGTAGAAAGCCTTTACATGTGGATTATACTGTTTATATTTACAGTTGAGGCTGAATTGGCTGGCGTTTTTTGAATGAACCACTTTTAAACTTGGAGATTCATGTATACACCTCTATGAAAACTGTCCAATTTTGTAAAACTTTTAAAATACACAATAATACTCCTGGAAATAATTAGGAATAAGAGAGAAACACTTGAAGTACTAATAAATAGAGCATTGCTATGTTTATGGTACTGTACAATCACAGTGGTTCAAGGTAGACAGCTGTGAAATGACGAGAATGCTGTTAATATTTACAATTCTGGCTACTTTAGTGGCTTTTATCTTAAGAAAGTTGTTTCAAACTTTAAGAACTGCTGGTTATAAAGCTCTGAGTTTCTGTAGAAACCTTTACATGTGGATTACACTGTTTATAATTACAGTTGAGGCTGAATTGGCTGGCTTTTTTGAATAAAACAGTTTAAATGAAGGAGATTCATGTATTTACTTCTATGAAAACGGTCTAAATTTGTTAAAACTTTTAAAATACACAATAATAGTGTTGGGAAATGATTAGAAACAAGAGAGAAACACTTGAAATACTAATAAGTAGAGCCGTTCTACGTCTATTGCCTTGTTCAATCACTGAGATTCGAAGTAGAAAGCTGTGAAATGACGAGAAAGGTCATAATATTTAAAATTGTGGCAACTTTAGTGGCGTTTTTCTGAAGAAAGTTGTTTCAAACAATAAAAATTCCTGTTTATAAAGCTCAGAATTTGTGTAGAAAGCTTATAAGTTTGGATAATTCTGTTTATATTTACAGCTGAGGCTGAATTGGCTGACCTTTTCAATGAACCACTTTGAAACTTGGAGATTCATGTATATACCTCTATGAAAACTGTCAAATTTTGAAAAAACTTTTAAAATCCACAATAATACTCCCGGGAAATGATTAGAAATAAGAGAGAAACACTTGAAATACTAATAACTGGAGCAGTGCTATCTTTACAGCTGTATTCCATCACTGAAATTAGAGGTAGAAAGCTGTGAAATGACGAGAATGCTGATAATATGTACAATTCCTGCTACATTAGTGGCGTTTTTCAGAAGGAAGAGCTTTCAAACATCAAGAATTGCTGGTTATAAAGCTCAGAATTTGTGTATAGAGCAGGTCAATGTTGATAATACTGTTTATATTTACAGTTGCTGCTTAATTGGCTGGCTTTTTTAAATAAAACAATTTATATGATGAAGATTCATGTGTATACTTTGATGTAAACGGTCTAATATTGTTTAAACTTTTGAAATACACAATAATACTCCTGGAAATGATTAGGAATAAGAGAGAAACACTTGAAAAACTAATAAATAGAGCATTGCTATGTTTATGATACTGTACAATCACAGTGGTTCAAGGTAGACAGCTGTGAAATGACGAGAATGCTGATAATATGTACAATTCCCGCTACATTAGTGGCGTTTTTCAGAAGGAAGAGCTTTCAAACATCAAGAATTGCTGGTTATAAAGCTCAGAATTTGTGTATAGAGCAGGTCAATGTTGATAATACTGTTTATATTTACAGTTGCTGCTTAATTGGCTGGCTTTTTTAAATAAAACAATTTATATGATGAAGATTCATGTGTATACTTTGATGTAAACGGTCTAATATTGTTTAAACTTTTGAAATACACAATAATACTCCTGGAAATGATTAGGAATAAGAGAGAAACACTTGAAAAACTAATAAATAGAGCATTGCTATGTTTATGATACTGTACAATCACAGTGGTTCAAGGTAGACAGCTGTGAAATGACGAGAATGCTGATAATATGTACAATTCCCGCTACATTAGTGGCGTTTTTCAGAAGGAAGAGCTTTCAAACATCAAGAATTGCTGGTTATAAAGCTCAGAATTTGTGTATAGAGCAGGTCAATGTTGATAATACTGTTTATATTTACAGTTGCTGCTTAATTGGCTGGCTTTTTTGAATAAAACAATTTATATGATGAAGATTCATGTGTATACTTTGATGTAAACGGTCTAATATTGTTTAAACTTTTAAAAAACACAATAATACTCCCGGGAAATGATTAGGAATAAGAAAGAAACACTTCAAATACTAATAAATAGAGCATTGCTCTGTTTATGGTACTGTACAATCACAGAGATTCAAGATAGACAGCTGTGAAATGACGAGAGTGCCGATAATATTTACAATTCCAGATACTCTAGTGGCGGTTTTCTGAGAAAGTTGTTTCAAACATTAAGAAGTGGTGGTTATAAAGCTCAGAATTTCTGTAGAAAGCCTTTACATGTGGATTATACTGTTTATATTTACAGTTGAGGCTGAATTGGCTGGCGTTTTTTGAATGAACCACTTTTAAACTTGGAGATTCATGTATACACCTCTATGAAAACTGTCCAATTTTGTAAAACTTTTAAAAACACAATAATAGTGTTGGGAAATGACCAGGAACAAGAGAGAAACACTTGAAATACAAATAAGTAGAGCCGTTCTATGTCTATTGCCTTGTTCAATCAATGAGATTCAAAGTAGAAAGCTGTGAAATGACGAGAAAGGTCATAATATTTAAAATTGTGGCAACTTTAGTGGCGTTTTTCTGAAGAAAGTTGTTTCAAACAATAAAAATTCCTGTTTATAAAGCTCAGAATTTGTGTAGAAAGCTTATAAGTTTGGATAATTCTGTTTATATTTACAGCTGAGGCTGAATTGGCTGACCTTTTCAATGAACCACTTTCAAACTTGGAGATTCATGTATATACCTCTATGAAAACTGTCAAATTTTGAAAAAACTTTTAAAATCCACAATAATACTCCCAGGAAATGATTAGAAATAAGAGAGAAACACTTGAAATACTAATAAATGGAGCCGTGCTATCTTTACAGCTGTATTCCATCACTGAAATTAGAGGTAGAAAGCTGTGAAATGACGAGAATGCTGATAATATGTACAATTCCCGCTACATTAGTGGCGTTTTTCAGAAGGAAGAGCTTTCAAACATCAAGAATTGCTGGTTATAAAGCTCAGAATTTGTGTATAGAGCAGGTCAATGTTGATAATACTGTTTATATTTACAGTTGCTGCTTAATTAGCTGGCTTTTTTGAATAAAACAATTTATATGATGAAGATTCATGTGTATACTTTGATGTAAACGGTCTAATATTGTTTAAACTTTTAAAAAACACAATAATACTCCCGGGAAATGATTAGGAATAAGAAAGAAACACTTCAAATACTAATAAATAGAGCATTGCTCTTTTATGGTACTGTACAATCACAGAGATTCAAGATAGACAGCTGTGAAATGACGAGAGTGCCGATAATATTTACAATTCCAGATACTCTAGTGGCGGTTTTCTGAGAAAGTTGTTTCAAACATTAAGAAGTGGTGGTTATAAAGCACAGAATTTCTGTAGAAAGCCTTTACATGTGGATTATACTGTTTATATTTACAGTTGAGGCTGAATTGGCTGGCGTTTTTTGAATGAACCACTTTTAAACTTGGAGATTCCTGTATACACCTCTATGAAAACTGTCCAATTTTGTAAAACTTTTAAAATACACAAAAATACTCCTGGAAATAATTAGGAATAAGAGAGAAACACTTGAAGTACTAATAAATAGAGCATTGCTATGTTTATGGTACTGTACAATCACAGTGGTTCAAGGTAGACAGCTGTGAAATGACGAGAATGCTGTTAATATTTACAATTCTGGCTACTTTAGTGGCTTTTATCTGAAGAAAGTTGTTTCAAACTTTAAGAACTACTGGTTATAAAGCTCTGAGTTTCTGTAGAAAGCCTTTACATGTGGATTACACTGTTTATAATTACAGTTGAGGCTGAATTGGCTGGCTTTTTTGAATAAAACAGTTTAAATGAAGGAGATTCATGTATTTACTTCTATGAAAACGGTCTAAATTTGTTAAAACTTTTAAAATACACAATAATAGTGTTGGGAAATGATTAGAAACAAGAGAGAAACACTTGAAATACTAATAAGTAGAGCCGTTCTACGTCTATTGCCTTGTTCAATCACTGAGATTCGAAGTAGAAAGCTGTGAAATGACGAGAAAGGTCATAATATTTAAAATTGTGGCAACTTTAGTGGCGTTTTTCTGAAGAAAGTTGTTTCAAACAATAAAAATTCCTGTTTATAAAGCTCAGAATTTGTGTAGAAAGCTTATAAGTTTGGATAATTCTGTTTATATTTACAGCTGAGGCTGAATTGGCTGACCTTTTCAATGAACCACTTTCAAACTTGGAGATTCATGTATATACCTCTATGAAAACTGTCAAATTTTGAAAAAACTTTTAAAATCCACAATAATACTCCCGGGAAATGATTAGAAATAAGAGAGAAACACTTGAAATACTAATAACTGGAGCAGTGCTATCTTTACAGCTGTATTCCATCACTGAAATTAGAGGTAGAAAGCTGTGAAATGACGAGAATGCTGATAATATGTACAATTCCCGCTACATTAGTGGCGTTTTTCAGAAGGAAGAGCTTTCAAACATCAAGAATTGCTGGTTATAAAGCTCAGAATTTGTGTATAGAGCAGGTCAATGTTGATAATACTGTTTATATTTACAGTTGCTGCTTAATTGGCTGGCTTTTTTAAATAAAACAATTTATATGATGAAGATTCATGTGTATACTTTGATGTAAACGGTCTAATATTGTTTAAACTTTTAAAATACACAATAATACTCCTGGAAATGATTAGGAATAAGAGAGAAACACTTGAAAAACTAATAAATAGAGCATTGCTATGTTTATGATACTGTACAATCACAGTGGTTCAAGGTAGACAGCTGTGAAATGACGAGAATGCTGATAATATGTACAATTCCTGCTACATTAGTGGCGTTTTTCAGAAGGAAGAGCTTTCAAACATCAAGAATTGCTGGTTATAAAGCTCAGAATTTGTGTATAGAGCAGGTCAATGTTGATAATACTGTTTATATTTACAGTTGCTGCTTAATTGGCTGGCTTTTTTGAATAAAACAATTTATATGATGAAGATTCATGTGTATACTTTGATGTAAACGGTCTAATATTGTTTAAACTTTTAAAAAACACAATAATACTCCCGGGAAATGATTAGGAATAAGAAAGAAACACTTCAAATACTAATAAATAGAGCATTGCTCTGTTTATGGTACTGTACAATCACAGAGATTCAAGATAGACAGCTGTGAAATGACGAGAGTGCCGATAATATTTACAATTCCAGATACTCTAGTGGCGGTTTTCTGAGAAAGTTGTTTCAAACATTAAGAAGTGGTGGTTATAAAGCACAGAATTTCTGTAGAAAGCCTTTACATGTGGATTATACTGTTTATATTTACAGTTGAGGCTGAATTGGCTGGCGTTTTTTGAATGAACCACTTTTAAACTTGGAGATTCATGTATACACCTCTATGAAAACTGTCCAATTTTGTAAAACTTTTAAAAACACAATAATAGTGTTGGGAAATGACCAGGAACAAGAGAGAAACACTTGAAATACAAATAAGTAGAGCCGTTCTATGTCTATTGCCTTGTTCAATCAATGAGATTCAAAGTAGAAAGCTGTGAAATGACGAGAAAGGTCATAATATTTAAAATTGTGGCAACTTTAGTGGCGTTTTTCTGAAGAAAGTTGTTTCAAACAATAAAAATTCCTGTTTATAAAGCTCAGAATTTGTGTAGAAAGCTTATAAGTTTGGATAATTCTGTTTATATTTACAGCTGAGGCTGAATTGGCTGACCTTTTCAATGAACCACTTTCAAACTTGGAGATTCATGTATATACCTCTATGAAAACTGTCAAATTTTGAAAAAACTTTTAAAATCCACAATAATACTCCCGGGAAATGATTAGAAATAAGAGAGAAACACTTGAAATACTAATAAATGGAGCCGTGCTATCTTTACAGCTGTATTCCATCACTGAAATTAGAGGTAGAAAGCTGTGAAATGACGAGAATGCTGATAATATGTACAATTCCCGCTACATTAGTGGCGTTTTTCAGAAGGAAGAGCTTTCAAACATCAAGAATTGCTGGTTATAAAGCTCAGAATTTGTGTATAGAGCAGGTCAATGTTGATAATACTGTTTATATTTACAGTTGCTGCTTAATTAGCTGGCTTTTTTGAATAAAACAATTTATATGATGAAGATTCATGTGTATACTTTGATGTAAACGGTCTAATATTGTTTAAACTTTTAAAAAACACAATAATACTCCCGGGAAATGATTAGGAATAAGAAAGAAACACTTCAAATACTAATAAATAGAGCATTGCTCTGTTTATGGTACTGTACAATCACAGAGATTCAAGATAGACAGCTGTGAAATGACGAGAGTGCCGATAATATTTACAATTCCAGATACTCTAGTGGCGGTTTTCTGAGAAAGTTGTTTCAAACATTAAGAAGTGGTGGTTATAAAGCACAGAATTTCTGTAGAAAGCCTTTACATGTGGATTATACTGTTTATATTTACAGTTGAGGCTGAATTGGCTGGCGTTTTTTGAATGAACCACTTTTAAACTTGGAGATTCATGTATACACCTCTATGAAAACTGTCCAATTTTGTAAAACTTTTAAAATACACAATAATACTCCTGGAAATAATTAGGAATAAGAGAGAAACACTTGAAGTACTAATAAATAGAGCATTGCTATGTTTATGGTACTGTACAATCACAGTGGTTCAAGGTAGACAGCTGTGAAATGACGAGAATGCTGTTAATATTTACAATTCTGGCTACTTTAGTGGCTTTTATCTTAAGAAAGTTGTTTCAAACTTTAAGAACTGCTGGTTATAAAGCTCTGAGTTTCTGTAGAAACCTTTACATGTGGATTACACTGTTTATAATTACAGTTGAGGCTGAATTGGCTGGCTTTTTTGAATAAAACAGTTTAAATGAAGGAGATTCATGTATTTACTTCTATGAAAACGGTCTAAATTTGTTAAAACTTTTAAAATACACAATAATAGTGTTGGGAAATGATTAGAAACAAGAGAGAAACACTTGAAATACTAATAAGTAGAGCCGTTCTACGTCTATTGCCTTGTTCAATCACTGAGATTCGAAGTAGAAAGCTGTGAAATGACGAGAAAGGTCATAATATTTAAAATTGTGGCAACTTTAGTGGCGTTTTTCTGAAGAAAGTTGTTTCAAACAATAAAAATTCCTGTTTATAAAGCTCAGAATTTGTGTAGAAAGCTTATAAGTTTGGATAATTCTGTTTATATTTACAGCTGAGGCTGAATTGGCTGACCTTTTCAATGAACCACTTTGAAACTTGGAGATTCATGTATATACCTCTATGAAAACTGTCAAATTTTGAAAAAACTTTTAAAATCCACAATAATACTCCCGGGAAATGATTAGAAATAAGAGAGAAACACTTGAAATACTAATAACTGGAGCAGTGCTATCTTTACAGCTGTATTCCATCACTGAAATTAGAGGTAGAAAGCTGTGAAATGACGAGAATGCTGATAATATGTACAATTCCTGCTACATTAGTGGCGTTTTTCAGAAGGAAGAGCTTTCAAACATCAAGAATTGCTGGTTATAAAGCTCAGAATTTGTGTATAGAGCAGGTCAATATTGATAATACTGTTTATATTTACAGTTGCTGCTTAATTGGCTGGCTTTTTTAAATAAAACAATTTATATGATGAAGATTCATGTGTATACTTTGATGTAAACGGTCTAATATTGTTTAAACTTTTAAAATACACAATAATACTCCTGGAAATGATTAGGAATAAGAGAGAAACACTTGAAAAACTAATAAATAGAGCATTGCTATGTTTATGGTACTGTACAATCACAGTGGTTCAAGGTAGACAGCTGTGAAATGACGAGAATGCTGATAATATGTACAATTCCCGCTACATTTGTGGCGTTTTTCAGAAGGAAGAGCTTTCAAACATCAAGAATTGCTGGTTATAAAGCTCAGAATTTGTGTATAGAGCAGGTCAATGTTGATAATACTGTTTATATTTACAGTTGCTGCTTAATTAGCTGGCTTTTTTGAATAAAACAATTTATATGATGAAGATTCATGTGTATACTTTGATGTAAACGGTCTAATATTGTTTAAACTTTTAAAAAACACAATAATACTCCCGGGAAATGATTAGGAATAAGAAAGAAACACTTCAAATACTAATAAATAGAGCATTGCTCTGTTTATGGTACTGTACAATCACAGAGATTCAAGATAGACAGCTGTGAAATGACGAGAGTGCCGATAATATTTACAATTCCAGATACTCTAGTGGCGGTTTTCTGAGAAAGTTGTTTCAAACATTAAGAAGTGGTGGTTATAAAGCACAGAATTTCTGTAGAAAGCCTTTACATGTGGATTATACTGTTTATATTTACAGTTGAGGCTGAATTGGCTGGCGTTTTTTGAATGAACCACTTTTAAACTTGGAGATTCCTGTATACACCTCTATGAAAATTGTCCAATTTTGTAAAACTTTTAAAATACACAAAAATACTCCTGGAAATAATTAGGAATAAGAGAGAAACACTTGAAGTACTAATAAATAGAGCATTGCTATGTTTATGGTACTGTACAATCACAGTGGTTCAAGGTAGACAGCTGTGAAATGACGAGAATGCTGTTAATATTTACAATTCTGGCTACTTTAGTGGCTTTTATCTGAAGAAAGTTGTTTCAAACTTTAAGAACTGCTGGTTATAAAGCTCAGAGTTTCTGTAGAAAGCCTTTACATGTGGATTACACTGTTTATAATTACATTTGAGGCTGAATTGGCTGGCTTTTTTGAATAAAACAGTTTAAATGAAGGAGATTCATGTATTTACTTCTATGAAAACGGTCTAAATTTGTTAAAACTTTTAAAATACACAATAATAGTGTTGGGAAATGATTAGAAACAAGAGAGAAACACTTGAAATACTAATAAGTAGAGCCGTTCTACGTCTATTGCCTTGTTCAATCACTGAGATTCGAAGTAGAAAGCTGTGAAATGACGAGAAAGGTCATAATATTTAAAATTGTGGCAACTTTAGTGGCGTTTTTCTGAAGAAAGTTGTTTCAAACTATAAAAATTCCTGTTTATAAAGCTCAGAATTTGTGTAGAAAGCTTATAAGTTTGGATAATTCTGTTTATATTTACAGCTGAGGCTGAATTGGCTGACCTTTTCAATGAACCACTTTGAAACTTGGAGATTCATGTATATACCTCTATGAAAACTGTCAAATTTTGAAAAAACTTTTAAAATCCACAATAATACTCCCGGGAAATGATTAGAAATAAGAGAGAAACACTTGAAATACTAATAACTGGAGCAGTGCTATCTTTACAGCTGTATTCCATCACTGAAATTAGAGGTAGAAAGCTGTGAAATGACGAGAATGCTGATAATATGTACAATTCCTGCTACATTAGTGGCGTTTTTCAGAAGGAAGAGCTTTCAAACATCAAGAATTGCTGGTTATAAAGCTCAGAATTTGTGTATAGAGCAGGTCAATATTGATAATACTGTTTATATTTACAGTTGCTGCTTAATTGGCTGGCTTTTTTAAATAAAACAATTTATATGATGAAGATTCATGTGTATACTTTGATGTAAACGGTCTAATATTGTTTAAACTTTTAAAATACACAATAATACTCCTGGAAATGATTAGGAATAAGAGAGAAACACTTGAAAAACTAATAAATAGAGCATTGCTATGTTTATGGTACTGTACAATCACAGTGGTTCAAGGTAGACAGCTGTGAAATGACGAGAATGCTGATAATATGTACAATTCCCGCTACATTTGTGGCGTTTTTCAGAAGGAAGAGCTTTCAAACATCAAGAATTGCTGGTTATAAAGCTCAGAATTTGTGTATAGAGCAGGTCAATGTTGATAATACTGTTTATATTTACAGTTGCTGCTTAATTAGCTGGCTTTTTTGAATAAAACAATTTATATGATGAAGATTCATGTGTATACTTTGATGTAAACGGTCTAATATTGTTTAAACTTTTAAAAAACACAATAATACTCCCGGGAAATGATTAGGAATAAGAAAGAAACACTTCAAATACTAATAAATAGAGCATTGCTCTGTTTATGGTACTGTACAATCACAGAGATTCAAGATAGACAGCTGTGAAATGACGAGAGTGCCGATAATATTTACAATTCCAGATACTCTAGTGGCGGTTTTCTGAGAAAGTTGTTTCAAACATTAAGAAGTGGTGGTTATAAAGCACAGAATTTCTGTAGAAAGCCTTTACATGTGGATTATACTGTTTATATTTACAGTTGAGGCTGAATTGGCTGGCGTTTTTTGAATGAACCACTTTTAAACTTGGAGATTCATGTATACACCTCTATGAAAACTGTCCAATTTTGTAAAACTTTTAAAATACACAATAATACTCCTGGAAATAATTAGGAATAAGAGAGAAACACTTGAAGTACTAATAAATAGAGCATTGCTATGTTTATGGTACTGTACAATCACAGTGGTTCAAGGTAGACAGCTGTGAAATGACGAGAATGCTGTTAATATTTACAATTCTGGCTACTTTAGTGGCTTTTATCTGAAGAAAGTTGTTTCAAACTTTAAGAACTGCTGGTTATAAAGCTCTGAGTTTCTGTAGAAACCTTTACATGTGGATTACACTGTTTATAATTACAGTTGAGGCTGAATTGGCTGGCTTTTTTGAATAAAACAGTTTAAATGAAGGAGATTCATGTATTTACTTCTATGAAAACGGTCTAAATTTGTTAAAACTTTTAAAATACACAATAATAGTGTTGGGAAATGATTAGAAACAAGAGAGAAACACTTGAAATACTAATAAGTAGAGCCGTTCTACGTCTATTGCCTTGTTCAATCACTGAGATTCGAAGTAGAAAGCTGTGAAATGACGAGAAAGGTCATAATATTTAAAATTGTGGCAAATTTAGTGGCGTTTTTCTGAAGAAAGTTGTTTCAAACAATAAAAATTCCTGTTTATAAAGCTCAGAATTTGTGTAGAAAGCTTATAAGTTTGGATAATTCTGTTTATATTTACAGCTGAGGCTGAATTGGCTGACCTTTACAATGAACCACTTTGAAACTTGGAGATTCATGTATATACCTCTATGAAAACTGTCAAATTTTGAAAAAACTTTTAAAATCCACAATAATACTCCCGGGAAATGATTAGAAATAAGAGAGAAACACTTGAAATACTAATAACTGGAGCAGTGCTATCTTTACAGCTGTATTCCATCACTGAAATTAGAGGTAGAAAGCTGTGAAATGACGAGAATGCTGATAATATGTACAATTCCTGCTACATTAGTGGCGTTTTTCAGAAGGAAGAGCTTTCAAACATCAAGAATTGCTGGTTATAAAGCTCAGAATTTGTGTATAGAGCAGGTCAATGTTGATAATACTGTTTATATTTACAGTTGCTGCTTAATTGGCTGGCTTTTTTAAATAAAACAATTTATATGATGAAGATTCATGTGTATACTTTGATGTAAACGGTCTAATATTGTTTAAACTTTTAAAATACACAATAATACTCCTGGAAATGATTAGGAATAAGAGAGAAACACTTGAAAAACTAATAAATAGAGCATTGCTATGTTTATGATACTGTACAATCACAGTGGTTCAAGGTAGACAGCTGTGAAATGACGAGAATGCTGATAATATGTACAATTCCCGCTACATTAGTGGCGTTTTTCAGAAGGAAGAGCTTTCAAACATCAAGAATTGCTGGTTATAAAGCTCAGAATTTGTGTATAGAGCAGGTCAGTGTTGATAATACTGTTTATATTTACAGTTGCTGCTTAATTGGCTGGCTTTTTTGAATAAAACAATTTATATGATGAAGATTCATGTGTATACTTTGATGTAAACGGTCTAATATTGTTTAAACTTTTAAAAAACACAATAATACTCCCGGGAAATGATTAGGAATAAGAAAGAAACACTTCAAATACTAATAAATAGAGCATTGCTCTGTTTATGGTACTGTACAATCACAGAGATTCAAGATAGACAGCTGTGAAATGACGAGAGTGCCGATAATATTTACAATTCCAGATACTCTAGTGGCGGTTTTCTGAGAAAGTTGTTTCAAACATTAAGAAGTGGTGGTTATAAAGCACAGAATTTCTGTAGAAAGCCTTTACATGTGGATTATACTGTTTATATTTACAGTTGAGGCTGAATTGGCTGGCGTTTTTTGAATGAACCACTTTTAAACTTGGAGATTCATGTATACACCTCTATGAAAACTGTCCAATTTTGTAAAACTTTTAAAAACACAATAATAGTGTTGGGAAATGACCAGGAACAAGAGAGAAACACTTGAAATACAAATAAGTAGAGCCGTTCTATGTCTATTGCCTTGTTCAATCAATGAGATTCAAAGTAGAAAGCTGTGAAATGACGAGAAAGGTCATAATATTTAAAATTGTGGCAACTTTAGTGGCGTTTTTCTGAAGAAAGTTGTTTCAAACAATAAAAATTCCTGTTTATAAAGCTCAGAATTTGTGTAGAAAGCTTATAAGTTTGGATAATTCTGTTTATATTTACAGCTGAGGCTGAATTGGCTGACCTTTTCAATGAACCACTTTCAAACTTGGAGATTCATGTATATACCTCTATGAAAACTGTCAAATTTTGAAAAAACTTTTAAAATCCACAATAATACTCCCGGGAAATGATTAGAAATAAGAGAGAAACACTTGAAATACTAATAAATAGAGCCGTGCTATCTTTACAGCTGTATTCCATCACTGAAATTAGAGGTAGAAAGCTGTGAAATGACGAGAATGCTGATAATATGTACAATTCCCGCTACATTAGTGGCGTTTTTCAGAAGGAAGAGCTTTCAAACATCAAGAATTGCTGGTTATAAAGCTCAAATTTGTGTATAGAGCAGGTCAATGTTGATAATACTGTTTATATTTACAGTTGCTGCTTAATTGGCTGGCTTTTTTGAATAAAACAATTTATATGATGAAGATTCATGTGTATACTTTGATGTAAACGGTCTAATATTGTTTAAACTTTTAAAAAACACACTAATACTCCCGGAAATGATTAGGAATAAGAAAGAAACACTTCAAATACTAATAAATAGAGCATTGCTCTGTTTATGGTACTGTACAATCACAGAGATCAAGATAGACAGCTGTGAAATGACGAGAGTGCCGATAATATTTACAATTCCAGATACTCTAGTGGCGGTTTGCTGAGAAAATTGTTTCAAACATTAAGAACTGGTGGATATAAAGCACAGAATTTCTGTAGAAAGCCTTTACATGTGGATTATACTGTTTATATTTACAGTTGAGGATGAATTGGCTGGCGTTTTTTGAATGAACAACTTTTAAACTTGGAGATTCATGTATACACCTCTATGAAAACTGTCCAATTTGTTAAAACTTTTAAAATACACAATAATAGTGTTGGGAAATGATTAGGAACAAGAGAGAAACACTTGAAATACAAATAAGTAGAGCCGTTCTATGTCTATTGCCTTGTTCAATCAATGAGATTCAAAGTAGAAAGCTGTGAAATGACGAGAAAGCTCATAATATTTAAAATTGTGGCAACTTTAGTGGCGTTTTTCTGAAGAAAGTTGTTTCAAACAATAAAAATTCCTGTTTATAAAGCTCAGAATTTGTGTAGAAAGCTTATAAGTTTGGATAATTCTGTTTATATTTACAGCTGAGGCTGAATTGGCTGACCTTTTCAATGAACCACTTGCAAACTTGGAGATTCATGTATATACCTCAATGAAAACTGTTAAATTTTGAAAAAACTTTTAAAATCCACAATAATACTCCCGGGAAATGATTAGAAATAAGAGAGAAACACTTGAAATACTAATAAATAGAGCCGTGCTATCTTTACAGCTGTATTCCATCACTGAAATTAGAGGTAGAAAGCTGTGAAATGACGAGAATGCTGATAATATGTACAATTCCTGCTACATTAGTGGCGTTTTTCAGAAGGAAGAGCTTTCAAACATCAAGAATTGCTGGTTATAAAGCTCAGAATTTGTGTATAGAGCAGGTCAATGTTGATAATACTGTTTATATTTACAGTTGCTGCTTAATTGGCTGGCTTTTTTAAATAAAACAATTTATATGATGAAGATTCATGTGTATACTTTGATGTAAACGGTCTAATATTGTTTAAACTTTTAAAATACACAATAATACTCCTGGAAATGATTAGGAATAAGAGAGAAACACTTGAAAAACTAATAAATAGAGCATTGCTATGTTTATGGTACTGTACAATCACAGTGGTTCAAGGTAGACAGCCGTGAAATGACGAGAATGCTGATAATATGTACAATTCCCGCTACATTTGTGGCGTTTTTCAGAAGGAAGAGCTTTCAAACATCAAGAATTGCTGGTTATAAAGCTCAGAATTTGTGTATAGAGCAGGTCAATGTTGATAATACTGTTTATATTTACAGTTGCTGCTTAATTGGCTGGCTTTTTTGAATAAAACAATTTATATGATGAAGATTCATGTGTATACTTTGATGTAAACGGTCTAATATTGTTTAAACTTTTAAAAAACACAATAATACTCCCGGGAAATGATTAGGAATAAGAAAGAAACACTTCAAATACTAATAAATAGAGCATTGCTCTGTTTATGGTACTGTACAATCACAGAGATTCAAGATAGACAGCTGTGAAATGACGAGAGTGCCGATAATATTTACAATTCCAGATACTCTAGTGGCGGTTTTCTGAGAAAGTTGTTTCAAACATTAAGAAGTGGTGGTTATAAAGCACAGAATTTCTGTAGAAAGCCTTTACATGTGGATTATACTGTTTATATTTACAGTTGAGGCTGAATTGGCTGGCGTTTTTTGAATGAACCACTTTTAAACTTGGAGATTCATGTATACACCTCTATGAAAACTGTCCAATTTTGTAAAACTTTTAAAATACACAATAATACTCCTGGAAATAATTAGGAATAAGAGAGAAACACTTGAAGTACTAATAAATAGAGCATTGCTATGTTTATGGTACTGTACAATCACAGTGGTTCAAGGTAGACAGCTGTGAAATGACGAGAATGCTGTTAATATTTACAATTCTGGCTACTTTAGTGGCTTTTATCTGAAGAAAGTTGTTTCAAACTTTAAGAACTGCTGGTTATAAAGCTCTGAGTTTCTGTAGAAACCTTTACATGTGGATTACACTGTTTATAATTACAGTTGAGGCTGAATTGGCTGGCTTTTTTGAATAAAACAGTTTAAATGAAGGAGATTCATGTATTTACTTCTATGAAAACGGTCTAAATTTGTTAAAACTTTTAAAATACACAATAATAGTGTTGGGAAATGATTAGAAACAAGAGAGAAACACTTGAAATACTAATAAGTAGAGCCGTTCTACGTCTATTGCCTTGTTCAATCACTGAGATTCGAAGTAGAAAGCTGTGAAATGACGAGAAAGGTCATAATATTTAAAATTGTGGCAACTTTAGTGGCGTTTTTCTGAAGAAAGTTGTTTCAAACAATAAAAATTCCTGTTTATAAAGCTCAGAATTTGTGTAGAAAGCTTATAAGTTTGGATAATTCTGTTTATATTTACAGCTGAGGCTGAATTGGCTGACCTTTTCAATGAACCACTTTGAAACTTGGAGATTCATGTATATACCTCTATGAAAACTGTCAAATTTTGAAAAAACTTTTAAAATCCACAATAATACTCCCGGGAAATGATTAGAAATAAGAGAGAAACACTTGAAATACTAATAACTGGAGCAGTGCTATCTTTACAGCTGTATTCCATCACTGAAAT
Source organism: Myotis yumanensis (assembly GCF_028538775.1). Lineage (NCBI taxonomy): Eukaryota > Metazoa > Chordata > Mammalia > Chiroptera > Vespertilionidae > Myotis > Myotis yumanensis. The sequence continues at coordinate 50,923 of NW_027223856.1, forward strand.
TAGAGGTAGAAAGCTGTGAAATGACGAGAATGCTGATAATATGTACAATTCCTGCTACATTAGTGGCGTTTTTCAGAAGGAAGAGCTTTCAAACATCAAGAATTGCTGGTTATAAAGCTCAGAATTTGTGTATAGAGCAGGTCAATGTTGATAATACTGTTTATATTTACAGTTGCTGCTTAATTGGCTGGATTTTTTAAATAAAACAATTTATATGATAAAGATTCATGTGTATACTTTGATGTAAACGGTCTAATATTGTTTAAACTTTTAAAATACACAATAATACTCCTGGAAATGATTAGGAATAAGAGAGAAACACTTGAAAAACTAATAAATAGAGCATTGCTATGTTTATGATACTGTACAATCACAGTGGTTCAAGGTAGACAGCTGTGAAATGACGAGAATGCTGATAATATGTACAATTCCCGCTACATTAGTGGCGTTTTTCAGAAGGAAGAGCTTTCAAACATCAAGAATTGCTGGTTATAAAGCTCAGAATTTGTGTATAGAGCAGGTCAATGTTGATAATACTGTTTATATTTACAGTTGCTGCTTAATTGGCTGGCTTTTTTGAATAAAACAATTTATATGATGAAGATTCATGTGTATACTTTGATGTAAAGGGTCTAATATTGTTTAAACTTTTAAAAAACACAATAATACTCCCGGGAAATGATTAGGAATAAGAAAGAAACACTTCAAATACTAAGAAATAGAGCATTGCTCTGTTTATGGTACTGTACAATCACAGAGATTCAAGATAGACAGCTGTGAAATGACGAGAGTGCCGATAATATTTACAATTCCAGATACTCTAGTGGCGGTTTTCTGAGAAAGTTGTTTCAAACATTAAGAAGTGGTGGTTATAAAGCACAGAATTTCTGTAGAAAGCCTTTACATGTGGATTATACTGTTTATATTTACAGTTGAGGCTGAATTGGCTGGCGTTTTTTGAATGAACCACTTTTAAACTTGGAGATTCATGTATACACCTCTAGGAAAACTGTCCAATTTTGTAAAACTTTTAAAAACACAATAATAGTGTTGGGAAATGACCAGGAACAAGAGAGAAACACTTGAAATACAAATAAGTAGAGCCGTTCTATGTCTATTGCCTTGTTCAATCAATGAGATTCAAAGTAGAAAGCTGTGAAATGACGAGAAAGCTCATAATATTTAAAATTGTGGCAACTTTAGTGGCGTTTTTCTGAAGAAAGTTGTTTCAAACAATAAAAATTCCTGTTTATAAAGCTCAGAATTTGTGTAGAAAGCTTATAAGTTTGGATAATTCTGTTTATATTTACAGCTGAGGCTGAATTGGCTGACCTTTTCAATGAACCACTTGCAAACTTGGAGATTCATGTATATACCTCAATGAAAACTGTTAAATTTTGAAAAAACTTTTAAAATCCACAATAATACTCCCCGGAAATGATTAGAAATAAGAGAGAAACACTTGAAATACTAATAAATAGAGCCGTGCTATCTTTACAGCTGTATTCCATCACTGAAATTAGAGGTAGAAAGCTGTGAAATGACGAGAATGCTGATAATATGTACAATTCCTGCTACATTAGTGGCGTTTTTCAGAAGGAAGAGCTTTCAAACATCAAGAATTGCTGGTTATAAAGCTCAGAATTTGTGTATAGAGCAGGTCAATGTTGATAATACTGTTTATATTTACAGTTGCTGCTTAATTGGCTGGCTTTTTTAAATAAAACAATTTATATGATGAAGATTCATGTGTATACTTTGATGTAAACGGTCTAATATTGTTTAAACTTTTAAAATACACAATAATACTCCTGGAAATGATTAGGAATAAGAGAGAAACACTTGAAAAACTAATAAATAGAGCATTGCTATGTTTATGGTACTGTACAATCACAGTGGTTCAAGGTAGACAGCCGTGAAATGACGAGAATGCTGATAATATGTACAATTCCCGCTACATTTGTGGCGTTTTTCAGAAGGAAGAGCTTTCAAACATCAAGAATTGCTGGTTATAAAGCTCAGAATTTGTGTATAGAGCAGGTCAATGTTGATAATACTGTTTATATTTACAGTTGCTGCTTAATTGGCTGGCTTTTTTGAATAAAACAATTTATATGATGAAGATTCATGTGTATACTTTGATGTAAACGGTCTAATATTGTTTAAACTTTTAAAAAACACAATAATACTCCCGGGAAATGATTAGGAATAAGAAAGAAACACTTCAAATACTAATAAATAGAGCATTGCTCTGTTTATGGTACTGTACAATCACAGAGATTCAAGATAGACAGCTGTGAAATGACGAGAGTGCCGATAATATTTACAATTCCAGATACTCTAGTGGCGGTTTTCTGAGAAAGTTGTTTCAAACATTAAGAAGTGGTGGTTATAAAGCACAGAATTTCTGTAGAAAGCCTTTACATGTGGATTATACTGTTTATATTTACAGTTGAGGCTGAATTGGCTGGCGTTTTTTGAATGAACCACTTTTAAACTTGGAGATTCATGTATACACCTCTATGAAAACTGTCCAATTTTGTAAAACTTTTAAAATACACAATAATACTCCTGGAAATAATTAGGAATAAGAGAGAAACACTTGAAGTACTAATAAATAGAGCATTGCTATGTTTATGGTACTGTACAATCACAGTGGTTCAAGGTAGACAGCTGTGAAATGACGAGAATGCTGTTAATATTTACAATTCTGGCTACTTTAGTGGCTTTTATCTGAAGAAAGTTGTTTCAAACTTTAAGAACTGCTGGTTATAAAGCTCTGAGTTTCTGTAGAAACCTTTACATGTGGATTACACTGTTTATAATTACAGTTGAGGCTGAATTGGCTGGCTTTTTTGAATAAAACAGTTTAAATGAAGGAGATTCATGTATTTACTTCTATGAAAACGGTCTAAATTTGTTAAAACTTTTAAAATACACAATAATAGTGTTGGGAAATGATTAGAAACAAGAGAGAAACACTTGAAATACTAATAAGTAGAGCCGTTCTACGTCTATTGCCTTGTTCAATCACTGAGATTCGAAGTAGAAAGCTGTGAAATGACGAGAAAGGTCATAATATTTAAAATTGTGGCAACTTTAGTGGCGTTTTTCTGAAGAAAGTTGTTTCAAACAATAAAAATTCCTGTTTATAAAGCTCAGAATTTGTGTAGAAAGCTTATAAGTTTGGATAATTCTGTTTATATTTACAGCTGAGGCTGAATTGGCTGACCTTTTCAATGAACCACTTTGAAACTTGGAGATTCATGTATATACCTCTATGAAAACTGTCAAATTTTGAAAAAACTTTTAAAATCCACAATAATACTCCCGGGAAATGATTAGAAATAAGAGAGAAACACTTGAAATACTAATAAATAGAGCCGTGCTATCTTTACAGCTGTATTCCATCACTGAAATTAGAGGTAGAAAGCTGAGAAATGACGAGAATGCTGATAATATGTACAATTCCTGCTACATTAGTGGCGTTTTTCAGAAGGAAGAGCTTTCAAACATCAAGAATTGCTGGTTATAAAGCTCAGAATTTGTGTATAGAGCAGGTCAATGTTGATAATACTGTTTATATTTACAGTTGCTGCTTAATTGGCTGGCTTTTTTAAATAAAACAATTTATATGATGAAGATTCATGTGTATACTTTGATGTAAACGGTCTAATATTGTTTAAACTTTTAAAATACACAATAATACTCCTGGAAATGATTAGGAATAAGAGAGAAACACTTGAAAAACTAATAAATAGAGCATTGCTATGTTTATGATACCGTACAATCACAGTGGTTCAAGGTAGACAGCTGTGAAATGACGAGAATGCTGATAATATGTACAATTCCCGCTACATTAGTGGCGTTTTTCAGAAGGAAGAGCTTTCAAACATCAAGAATTGCTGGTTATAAAGCTCAGAATTTGTGTATAGAGCAGGTCAATGTTGATAATACTGTTTATATTTACAGTTGCTGCTTAATTGGCTGGCTTTTTTGAATAAAACAATTTATATGATGAAGATTCATGTGTATACTTTGATGTAAACGGTCTAATATTGTTTAAACTTTTAAAAAACACAATAATACTCCCGGGAAATGATTAGGAATAAGAAAGAAACACTTCAAATACTAATAAATAGAGCATTGCTCTGTTTATGGTACTGTACAATCACAGAGATTCAAGATAGACAGCTGTGAAATGACGAGAGTGCCGATAATATTTACAATTCCAGATACTCTAGTGGCGGTTTTCTGAGAAAGTTGTTTCAAACATTAAGAAGTGGTGGTTATAAAGCACAGAATTTCTGTAGAAAGCCTTTACATGTGGATTATACTGTTTATATTTACAGTTGAGGCTGAATTGGCTGGCGTTTTTTGAATGAACCACTTTTAAACTTGGAGATTCATGTATACACCTCTATGAAAACTGTCCAATTTTGTAAAACTTTTAAAAACACAATAATAGTGTTGGGAAATGACCAGGAACAAGAGAGAAACACTTGAAATACAAATAAGTAGAGCCGTTCTATGTCTATTGCCTTGTTCAATCAATGAGATTCAAAGTAGAAAGCTGTGAAATGACGAGAAAGGTCATAATATTTAAAATTGTGGCAACTTTAGTGGCGTTTTTCTGAAGAAAGTTGTTTCAAACAATAAAAATTCCTGTTTATAAAGCTCAGAATTTGTGTAGAAAGCTTATAAGTTTGGATAATTCTGTTTATATTTACAGCTGAGGCTGAATTGGCTGACCTTTTCAATGAACCACTTTCAAACTTGGAGATTCATGTATATACCTCTATGAAAACTGTCAAATTTTGAAAAAACTTTTAAAATCCACAATAATACTCCCGGGAAATGATTAGAAATAAGAGAGAAACACTTGAAATACTAATAAATAGAGCCGTGCTATCTTTACAGCTGTATTCCATCACTGAAATTAGAGGTAGAAAGCTGTGAAATGACGAGAATGCTGATAATATGTACAATTCCCGCTACATTAGTGGCGTTTTTCAGAAGGAAGAGCTTTCAAACATCAAGAATTGCTGGTTATAAAGCTCAAATTTGTGTATAGAGCAGGTCAATGTTGATAATACTGTTTATATTTACAGTTGCTGCTTAATTGGCTGGCTTTTTTGAATAAAACAATTTATATGATGAAGATTCATGTGTATACTTTGATGTAAACGGTCTAATATTGTTTAAACTTTTAAAAAACACAATAATACTCCCGGGAAATGATTAGGAATAAGAAAGAAACACTTCAAATACTAATAAATAGAGCATTGCTCTGTTTATGGTACTGTACAATCACAGAGATTCAAGATAGACAGCTGTGAAATGACGAGAGTGCCGATAATATTTACAATTCCAGATACTCTAGTGGCGGTTTGCTGAGAAAATTGTTTCAAACATTAAGAACTGGTGGATATAAAGCACAGAATTTCTGTAGAAAGCCTTTACATGTGGATTATACTGTTTATATTTACAGTTGAGGCTGAATTGGCTGGCGTTTTTTGAATGAACCACTTTTAAACTTGGAGATTCATGTATACACCTCTATGAAAACTGTCCAATTTTGTAAAACTTTTAAAAACACAATAATAGTGTTGGGAAATGACCAGGAACAAGAGAGAAACACTTGAAATACAAATAAGTAGAGCCGTTCTATGTCTATTGCCTTGTTCAATCAATGAGATTCAAAGTAGAAAGCTGTGAAATGACGAGAAAGCTCATAATATTTAAAATTGTGGCAACTTTAGTGGCGTTTTTCTGAAGAAAGTTGTTTCAAACAATAAAAATTCCTGTTTATAAAGCTCAGAATTTGTGTAGAAAGCTTATAAGTTTGGATAATTCTGTTTATATTTACAGCTGAGGCTGAATTGGCTGACCTTTTCAATGAACCACTTTCAAACTTGGAGATTCATGTATATACCTCTATGAAAACTGTTAAATTTTGAAAAAACTTTTAAAATCCACAATAATACTCCCGGGAAATGATTAGAAATAAGAGAGAAACACTTGAAATACTAATAAATAGAGCCGTGCTATCTTTACAGCTGTATTCCATCACTGAAATTAGAGGTAGAAAGCTGTGAAATGACGAGAATGCTGATAATATGTACAATTCCTGCTACATTAGTGGCGTTTTTCAGAAGGAAGAGCTTTCAAACATCAAGAATTGCTGGTTATAAAGCTCAGAATTTGTGTATAGAGCAGGTCAATGTTGATAATACTGTTTATATTTACAGTTGCTGCTTAATTGGCTGGCTTTTTTAAATAAAACAATTTATATGATGAAGATTCATGTGTATACTTTGATGTAAACGGTCTAATATTGTTTAAACTTTTAAACTACACAATAATACTCCTGGAAATGATTAGGAATAAGAGAGAAACACTTGAAAAACTAATAAATAGAGCATTGCTATGTTTATGATACTGTACAATCACAGTGGTTCAAGGTAGACAGCTGTGAAATGATGAGAATGCTGATAATATGTACAATTCCCGCTACATTAGGGGCGTTTTTCAGAAGGAAGAGCTTTCAAACATCAAGAATTGCTGGTTATAAAGCTCAGAATTTGTGTATAGAGCAGGTCAATGTTGATAATACTGTTTATATTTACAGTTGCTGCTTAATTGGCTGGCTTTTTTGAATAAAACAATTTATATGATGAAGATTCATGTGTATACTTTGATGTAAACGGTCTAATATTGTTTAAACTTTTAAAAAACACAATAATACTCCCGGGAAATGATTAGGAATAAGAAAGAAACACTTCAAATACTAATAAATAGAGCATTGCTCTGTTTATGGTACTGTACAATCACAGAGATTCAAGATAGACAGCTGTGAAATGACGAGAGTGCCGATAATATTTACAATTCCAGATACTCTAGTGGCGGTTTTCTGAGAAAGTTGTTTCAAACATTAAGAAGTGGTGGTTATAAAGCACAGAATTTCTGTAGAAAGCCTTTACATGTGGATTATACTGTTTATATTTACAGTTGAGGCTGAATTGGCTGGCGTTTTTTGAATGAACCACTTTTAAACTTGGAGATTCCTGTATACACCTCTATGAAAACTGTCCAATTTTGTAAAACTTTTAAAATACACAATAATACTCCTGGAAATAATTAGGAATAAGAGAGAAACACTTGAAGTACTAATAAATAGAGCATTGCTATGTTTATGGTACTGTACAATCACAGTGGTTCAAGGTAGACAGCTGTGAAATGACGAGAATGCTGTTAATATTTACAATTCTGGCTACTTTAGTGGCTTTTATCTGAAGAAAGTTGTTTCAAACTTTAAGAACTGCTGGTTATAAAGCTCTGAGTTTCTGTAGAAACCTTTACATGTGGATTACACTGTTTATAATTACAGTTGAGGCTGAATGGGCTGGCTTTTTTGAATAAAACAGTTTAAATGAAGGAGATTCATGTATTTTTTTCTATGAAAACGGTCTAAATTTGTTAAAACTTTTAAAATACACAATAATAGTGTTGGGAAATGATTAGAAACAAGAGAGAAACACTTGAAATACTAATAAGTAGAGCCGTTCTACGTCTATTGCCTTGTTCAATCACTGAGATTCGAAGTAGAAAGCTGTGAAATGACGAGAAAGGTCATAATATTTAAAATTGTGGCAACTTTAGTGGCGTTTTTCTGAAGAAAGTTGTTTCAAACAATAAAAATTCCTGTTTATAAAGCTCAGAATTTGTGTAGAAAGCTTATAAGTTTGGATAATTCTGTTTATATTTACAGCTGAGGCTGAATTGGCTGACCTTTTCAATGAACCACTTTGAAACTTGGAGATTCATGTATATACCTCTATGAAAACTGTCAAATTTTGAAAAAACTTTTAAAATCCACAATAATACTCCCGGGAAATGATTAGAAATAAGAGAGAAACACTTGAAATACTAATAAATAGAGCCGTGCTATCTTTACAGCTGTATTCCATCACTGAAATTAGAGGTAGAAAGCTGAGAAATGACGAGAATGCTGATAATATGTACAATTCCTGCTACATTAGTGGCGTTTTTCAGAAGGAAGAGCTTTCAAACATCAAGAATTGCTGGTTATAAAGCTCAGAATTTGTGTATAGAGCAGGTCAATGTTGATAATACTGTTTATATTTACAGTTGCTGCTTAATTGGCTGGCTTTTTTAAATAAAACAATTTATATGATGAAGATTCATGTGTATACTTTGATGTAAACGGTCTAATATTGTTTAAACTTTTAAAATACACAATAATACTCCTGGAAATGATTAGGAATAAGAGAGAAACACTTGAAAAACTAATAAATAGAGCATTGCTATGTTTATGATACCGTACAATCACAGTGGTTCAAGGTAGACAGCTGTGAAATGACGAGAATGCTGATAATATGTACAATTCCCGCTACATTAGGGGCGTTTTTCAGAAGGAAGAGCTTTCAAACATCAAGAATTGCTGGTTATAAAGCTCAGAATTTGTGTATAGAGCAGGTCAATGTTGATAATACTGTTTATATTTACAGTTGCTGCTTAATTGGCTGGCTTTTTTGAATAAAACAATTTATATGATGAAGATTCATGTGTATACTTTGATGTAAACGGTCTAATATTGTTTAAACTTTTAAAAAACACAATAATACTCCCGGGAAATGATTAGGAATAAGAAAGAAACACTTCAAATACTAATAAATAGAGCATTGCTCTGTTTATGGTACTGTACAATCACAGAGATTCAAGATAGACAGCTGTGAAATGACGAGAGTGCCGATAATATTTACAATTCCAGATACTCTAGTGGCGGTTTTCTGAGAAAGTTGTTTCAAACATTAAGAAGTGGTGGTTATAAAGCACAGAATTTCTGTAGAAAGCCTTTACATGTGGATTATACTGTTTATATTTACAGTTGAGGCTGAATTGGCTGGCGTTTTTTGAATGAACCACTTTTAAACTTGGAGATTCATGTATACACCTCTATGAAAACTGTCCAATTTTGTAAAACTTTTAAAAACACAATAATAGTGTTGGGAAATGACCAGGAACAAGAGAGAAACACTTGAAATACAAATAAGTAGAGCCGTTCTATGTCTATTGCCTTGTTCAATCAATGAGATTCAAAGTAGAAAGCTGTGAAATGACGAGAAAGGTCATAATATTTAAAATTGTGGCAACTTTAGTGGCGTTTTTCTGAAGAAAGTTGTTTCAAACAATAAAAATTCCTGTTTATAAAGCTCAGAATTTGTGTAGAAAGCTTATAAGTTTGGATAATTCTGTTTATATTTACAGCTGAGGCTGAATTGGCTGACCTTTTCAATGAACCACTTTCAAACTTGGAGATTCATGTATATACCTCTATGAAAACTGTCAAATTTTGAAAAAACTTTTAAAATCCACAATAATACTCCCGGGAAATGATTAGAAATAAGAGAGAAACACTTGAAATACTAATAAATAGAGCCGTGCTATCTTTACAGCTGTATTCCATCACTGAAATTAGAGGTAGAAAGCTGTGAAATGACGAGAATGCTGATAATATGTACAATTCCCGCTACATTAGTGGCATTTTTCAGAAGGAAGAGCTTTCAAACATCAAGAATTGCTGGTTATAAAGCTCAAATTTGTGTATAGAGCAGGTCAATGTTGATAATACTGTTTATATTTACAGTTGCTGCTTAATTGGCTGGCTTTTTTGAATAAAACAATTTATATGATGAAGATTCATGTGTATACTTTGATGTAAACGGTCTAATATTGTTTAAACTTTTAAAAAACACAATAATACTCCCGGGAAATGATTAGGAATAAGAAAGAAACACTTCAAATACTAATAAATAGAACATTGCTCTGTTTATGGTACTGTACAATCACAGAGATTCAAGATAGACAGCTGTGAAATGACGAGAGTGCCGATAATATTTACAATTCCAGATACTCTTGTGGAGGTTTTCTGAGAAAGTTGTTTCAAACATTAAGAAGTGGTGGTTATAAAGCACAGAATTTCTGTAGAAAGCCTTTACATGTGGATTATACTGTTTATATTTACAGTTGAGGCTGAATTGGCTGGCGTTTTTTGAATGAACCACTTTTAAACTTGGAGATTCATGTATACACCTCTATGAAAACTGTCCAATTTTGTAAAACTTTTAAAATACACAATAATACTCCTGGAAATAATTAGGAATAAGAGAGAAACACTTGAAGTACTAATAAATAGAGCATTGCTATGTTTATGGTACTGTACAATCACAGTGGTTCAAGGTAGACAGCTGTGAAATGACGAGAATGCTGTTAATATTTACAATTCTGGCTACTTTAGTGGCTTTTATCTGAAGAAAGTTGTTTCAAACTTTAACTGCTGGTTATAAAGCTCAGAGTTTCTGTAGAAAGCCTTTACATGTGGATTACACTGTTTATAATTACAGTTGAGGCTGAATTGGCAGGCTTTTTTGAATAAAACAGTTTAAATGAAGGAGATTCATGTATTTACTTCTATGAAAACGGTCTAAATTTGTTAAAACTTTTAAAATACACAATAATAGTGTTGGGAAATGATTAGGCACAAGAGAGAAACACTTGAAATACTAATAAGTAGAGCCGTTCTAAGTCTATTGCCTTGTTCAATCACTGAGATTCGAAGTAGAAAGCTGTGAAATGATGAGAAAGGTCATAATATTTAAAATTGTGGCAACTTTAGTGGCGTTTTTCTGAAGAAAGTTGTTTCAAACAATAAAAATTCCTGTTTATAAAGCTCAGAATTTGTGTAGAAAGCATATAAGTTTGGATAATTCTGTTTATATTTACAGCTGAGGCTGAATTGGCTGACCTTTTCAATGAACCACTTTCAAACTTGGAGATTCATGTATATACCTCTATGAAAACTGTCAAATTTTGAAAAAACTTTTAAAATCCACAATAATACTCCCGGGAAATGATTAGAAATAAGAGAGAAACACTTGAAATACTAATAAATGGAGCCGTGCTATCTTTACAGCTGTATTCCATCACTGAAATTAGAGGTAGAAAGCTGTGAAATGAGGAGAATGCTGATAATATGTACAATTCCCTTTACATTAGTGGCGTTTTTCAGAAGGAAGAGCTTTCAAACATCAAGAATTGCTGGTTATAAAGCTCAGAATTTGTGTATAGAGCAGGTCAATGTTGATAATACTGTTTATATTTACAGTTGCTGCTTAATTGGCTGGCTCTTTTGAATAAAACAATTTATATGATGAAGATTCATGTGTATACTTTGATGTAAACGGTCTAATAATGTTTAAACTTTTAAAATACACAATAATACTCCTGGAAATGATTAGGAATAAGAGAGAAACACTTGAAAAACTAATAAATAGAGCATTGCTATGTTTATGGTACTGTACAATCACAGTGGTTCAAGGTAGACAGCTGTGAAATGAGGAGAATGCTGATAATATGTACAATTCCCGCTACATTAGTGGCGTTTTTCAGAAGGAAGAGCTTTCAAACATCAAGAATTGCTGGTTATAAAGCTCAGAATTTGTGTATAGAGCAGGTCAAGGTTGATAATACGGTTTATATTTACAGTTGCTGCTTAATTAGCTGGCTTTTTTGAATAAAACAATTTATATGATGAAGATTCATGTGTATACTTTGATGTAAACGGTCTAATATTGTTTAAACTTTTAAAATACACAATAATACTCCTGGAAATGATTAGGAATAAGAGAGAAACACTTGAAAAACTAATAAATAGAGCATTGCTATGTTTATGGTACTGTACAATCACAGTGGTTCAAGGTAGACAGCTGTGAAATGACGAGAATGCTGATAATATTTACAATTCCCGCTACATTTGTGGCGTTTTTCAGAAGGAAGTGCTTTCAGACATCAAGAATTGCTGGTTATAGTGCTCAGAATTTGTGTATAGACAGGTAAATGTTTATAATACTGTTTATATTTACAGTTGATGCTTAATTGGCTGGCTTTTTTGAATAAAACAGTTTATATGATGAAGATTCATGTGCATACTTTGATGTAAACGGTCTAATATTGTTTAAACTTTTAAAAAACACAATAATACTCCCGGGAAATGATTAGGAATAAGAAAGAAACACTTCAAATACTAATAAATAGAGCATTGCTCTGTTTATGGTACTGTACAATCACAGAGATTCAAGATAGACAGCTGTGAAATGACGAGAGTGCCGATAATATTTACAATTCCAGATACTCTTGTGGAGGTTTTCTGAGAAAGTTGTTTCAAACATTAAGAAGTGGTCGTTATAAAGCACAGAATTTCTGTAGAAAGCTTTTACATGTGGATTATACTGTTTATATTTACAGTTGAGGCTGAATTGGCTGGCGTTTTTTGAATGAACCACTTTTAAACTTGGAGATTCATGTATACACCTCTTTGAAAACTGTCCAATTTTGTAAAACTTTTAAAATACACAATAATAGTGTTGGGAAATGATTAGGAACAAGAGAGAAACACTTGAAATACAAATAAGTAGAGCCGTTCTATGTCTATTGCGTTGTTCAATCAATGAGATTCAAAGTAGAAAGCTGTGAAATGACGAGAAAGGTCATAATATTTAAAATTGTGGCAACTTTAGTGGCGTTTTTCTGAAGAAAGTTGTTTCAAACAATAAAAATTCCTGTTTATAAAGCTCAGAATTTGTGTAGAAAGCTTATAAGTTTGGATAATTCTGTTTATATTTACAGCTGAGGCTGAATTGGCTGACCTTTTCAATGAACCACTTTGAAACTTGGAGATTCATGTATATACCTCTATGAAAACTGTCAAATTTTGAAAAAACTTTTAAAATCCACAATAATACTCCCGGGAAATGATTAAAAATAAGAGAGAAACACTTGAAATACTAATAAATGGAGCCGTGCTATCTTTACAGCTGTATTCCATCACTGAAATTAGAGGTAGAAAGCTGTGAAATGACGAGAATGCTGATAATATGTACAATTCCCGCTACATTAGTGGCGTTTTTCAGAAGGAAGTGCTTTCAAACATCAAGAATTGCTGGTTATAAAGCTCAGAATTTGTGTATAGAGCAGGTCAATGTTGATAATACTGTTTATATTTACAGTTGCTGCTTAATTGGCTGGCTTTTTTGAATAAAACAATTTATATGATGAAGATTCATGTGTATACTTTGATGTAAACGGTCTAATAATGTTTAAACTTTTAAAATACACAATAATACTCCTGGAAATGATTAGGAATAAGAGAGAAACACTTGAAAAACTAATAAATAGAGCATTGCTATGTTTATGGTACTGTACAATGACAGTGGTTCAAGGTAGACAGCTGTGAAATGAGGAGAATGCTGATAATATGTACAATTCCCGCTACATTAGTGGCGTTTTTCAGAAGGAAGAGCTTTCAAACATCAAGAATTGCTGGTTACAAAGCTCAGAATTTGTGTATAGAGCAGGTCAATGTTGATAATACTGTTTATATTTACAGTTGCTGCTTAATTGGCTGGCTTTTTTGAATAAAACAATTTATATGATGAAGATTCATGTGTATACTTTGATGTAAACGGTCTAATATTGTTTAAACTTTTAAAAAACACAATAATACTCCCGGGAAATGATTAGGAATAAGAAAGAAACACTTCAAATACTAATAAATAGAGCATTGCTCTGTTTATGGTACTGTACAATCACAGAGATTCAAGATAGACAGCTGTGAAATGTCGAGAGTGCCGATAATATTTACAATTCCAGATACTCTAGTGGCGGTTTTCTGAGAAAGTTGTTTCAAACATTAAGAAGTGGTGGTTATAAAGCACAGAATTTCTGTAGAAAGCCTTTACATGTGGATTATACTGTTTATATTTACAGTTGAGGCTGAATTGGCTGGCGTTTTTTGAATGAACCACTTTTTAACTTGGAGATTCATGTATACACCTCTATGAAAACTGTCCAATTTTGTAAAACTTTTAAAATACACAATAATAGTGTTGGGAAATGACCAGGAACAAGAGAGAAACACTTGAAATACAAATAAGTAGAGCCGTTCTATGTCTATTGCGTTGTTCAATCAATGAGATTCAAAGTAGAAAGCTGTGAAATGACGAGAAAGGTCATAATATTTAAAATTGTGGCAACTTTAGTGGCGTTTTTCTGAAGAAAGTTGTTTCAAACAATAAAAATTCCTGTTTATAAAGCTCAGAATTTGTGTAGAAAGCTTATAAGTTTGGATAATTCTGTTTATATTTACAGCTGAGGCTGAATTGGCTGACCTTTTCAATGAACCACTTTGAAACTTGGAGATTCATGTATATACCTCTATGAAAACTGTCAAATTTTGAAAAAACTTTTAAAATCCACAATAATACTCCCGGGAAATGATTAAAAATAAGAGAGAAACACTTGAAATACTAATAAATGGAGCCGTGCTATCTTTACAGCTGTATTCCATCACTGAAATTAGAGGTAGAAAGCTGTGAAATGACGAGAATGCTGATAATATGTACAATTCCCGCTACATTAGTGGCGTTTTTCAGAAGGAAGTGCTTTCAAACATCAAGAATTGCTGGTTATAAAGCTCAGAATTTGTGTATAGAGCAGGTCAATGTTGATAATACTGTTTATATTTACAGTTGCTGCTTAATTGGCTGGCTTTTTTGAATAAAACAATTTATATGATGAAGATTCATGTGTATACTTTGATGTAAACGGTCTAATAATGTTTAAACTTTTAAAATACACAATAATACTCCTGGAAATGATTAGGAATAAGAGAGAAACACTTGAAAAACTAATAAATAGAGCATTGCTATGTTTATGGTACTGTACAATCACAGTGGTTCAAGGTAGACAGCTGTGAAATGAGGAGAATGCTGATAATATGTACAATTCCCGCTACATTAGTGGCGTTTTTCAGAAGGAAGAGCTTTCAAACATCAAGAATTGCTGGTTATAAAGCTCAGAATTTGTGTATAGAGCAGGTCAAGGTTGATAATACTGTTTATATTTACAGTTGCTGCTTAATTAGCTGGCTTTTTTGAATAAAACAATTTATATGATGAAGATTCATGTGTATACTTTGATGTAAACGGTCTAATATTGTTTAAACTTTTAAAATACACAATAATACTCCTGGAAATGATTAGGAATAAGAGAGAAACACTTGAAAAACTAATAAATAGAGCATTGCTATGTTTATGGTACTGTACAATCACAGTGGTTCAAGGTAGACAGCTGTGAAATGACGAGAATGCCGATAATATTTACAATTCCAGATACTCTAGTGGCGGTTTTCTGAGAAAGTTGTTTCAAACATTAAGAAGTGGTGGTTATAAAGCACAGAATTTCTGTAGAAAGCCTTTACATGTGGATTATACTGTTTATATTTACAGTTGAGGCTGAATTGGCTGGCGTTTTTTGAATGAACCACTTTTAAACTTGGAGATTCATGTATACACCTCTATGAAAACTGTCCAATTTTGTAAAACTTTTAAAATACACAATAATACTCCTGGAAATAATTAGGAATAAGAGAGAAACACTTGAAGTACTAATAAATAGAGCATTGCTATGTTTATGGTACTGTACAATCACAGTGGTTCAAGGTAGACAGCTGTGAAATGATGAGAATGCTGTTAATATTTACAATTCTGGCCACTTTAGTGGCTTTTATCTGAAGAAAGTTGTTTCAAACTTTAAGAACTGCTGGTTATAAAGCTCAGAGTTTCTGTAGAAAGCCTTTACATGTGGATTACACTGTTTATAATTACAGTTGAGGCTGAATTGGCTGGCTTTTTTGAATAAAACAGTTTAAATGAAGGAGATTCATGTATTTACTTCTATGAAAACGGTCTAAATTTGTTAAAACTTTTAAAATACACAATAATAGTGTTGGGAAATGATTAGGCACAAGAGAGAAACACTTGAAATACTAATAAGTAGAGCCGTTCTACGTCTATTGCCTTGTTCAATCACTGAGATTCGAAGTAGAAAGCTGTGAAATGACGAGAAAGGTCATAATACTTAAAATTGTGGCAACTTTAGTGGCGTTTTTCTGAAGAAAGTTGTTTCAAACAATAAAAATTCCTGTTTATAAAGCTCAGAATTTGTGTAGAAAGCATATAAGTTTGGATAATTCTGTTTATATTTACAGCTGAGGCTGAATTGGCTGACCTTTTCAATGAACCACTTTCAAACTTGGAGATTCATGTATATACCTCTATGAAAACTGTCAAATTTTGAAAAAACTTTTAAAATCCACAATAATACTCCCGGGAAATGATTAGAAATAAGAGAGAAACACTTGAAATACTAATAAATAGAGCCGTGCTATCTTTACAGCTGTATTCCATCACTGAAATTAGAGGTAGAAAGCTGTGAAATGACGAGAATGCTGATAATATGTACAATTCCCGCTACATTAGTGGCGTTTTTCAGAAGGAAGAGCTTTCAAACATCAAGAATTGCTGGTTATAAAGCTCAGAATTTGTGTATAGAGCAGGTCAAGGTTGATAATACGGTTTATATTTACAGTTGCTGCTTAATTAGCTGGCTTTTTTGAATAAAACAATTTATATGATGAAGATTCATGTGTATACTTTGATGTAAACGGTCTAATATTGTTTAAACTTTTAAAATACACAATAATACTCCTGGAAATGATTAGGAATAAGAGAGAAACACTTGAAAAACTAATAAATAGAGCATTGCTATGTTTATGGTACTGTACAATCACAGTGGTTCAAGGTAGACAGCTGTGAAATGACGAGAATGCTGATAATATTTACAATTCCCGCTACATTTGTGGCGTTTTTCAGAAGGAAGTGCTTTCAGACATCAAGAATTGCTGGTTATAGTGCTCAGAATTTGTGTATAGACAGGTAAATGTTGATAATACTGTTTATATTTACAGTTGATGCTTAATTGGCTGGCTTTTTTGAATAAAACAGTTTATATGATGAAGATTCATGTGCATACTTTGATGTAAACGGTCTAATATTGTTTAAACTTTTAAAAAACACAATAATACTCCCGGGAAATGATTAGGAATAAGAAAGAAACACTTCAAATACTAATAAATAGAGCATTGCTCTGTTTATGGTACTGTACAATCACAGAGATTCAAGATAGACAGCTGTGAAATGACGAGAGTGCCGATAATATTTACAATTCCAGATACTCTTGTGGAGGTTTTCTGAGAAAGTTGTTTCAAACATTAAGAAGTGGTCGTTATAAAGCACAGAATTTCTGTAGAAAGCCTTTACATGTGGATTATACTGTTTATATTTACAGTTGAGGCTGAATTGGCTGGCGTTTTTTGAATGAACCACTTTTAAACTTGGAGATTCATGTATACACCTCTTTGAAAACTGTCCAATTTTGTAAAACTTTTAAAATACACAATAATAGTGTTGGGAAATGATTAGGAACAAGAGAGAAACACTTGAAATACAAATAAGTAGAGCCGTTCTATGTCTATTGCGTTGTTCAATCAATGAGATTCAAAGTAGAAAGCTGTGAAATGACGAGAAAGGTCATAATATTTAAAATTGTGGCAACTTTAGTGGCGTTTTTCTGAAGAAAGTTGTTTCAAACAATAAAAATTCCTGTTTATAAAGCTCAGAATTTGTGTAGAAAGCTTATAAGTTTGGATAATTCTGTTTATATTTACAGCTGAGGCTGAATTGGCTGACCTTTTCAATGAACCACTTTGAAACTTGGAGATTCATGTATATACCTCTATGAAAACTGTCAAATTTTGAAAAAACTTTTAAAATCCACAATAATACTCCCGGGAAATGATTAAAAATAAGAGAGAAACACTTGAAATACTAATAAATGGAGCCGTGCTATCTTTACAGCTGTATTCCATCACTGAAATTAGAGGTAGAAAGCTGTGAAATGACGAGAATGCTGATAATATGTACAATTCCCGCTACATTAGTGGCGTTTTTCAGAAGGAAGTGCTTTCAAACATCAAGAATTGCTGGTTATAAAGCTCAGAATTTGTGTATAGAGCAGGTCAATGTTGATAATACTGTTTATATTTACAATTGCTGCTTAATTGGCTGGCTTTTTTGAATAAAACAATTTATATGATGAAGATTCATGTGTATACTTTGATGTAAACGGTCTAATAATGTTTAAACTTTTAAAATACACAATAATACTCCTGGAAATGATTAGGAATAAGAGAGAAACACTTGAAAAACTAATAAATAGAGCATTGCTATGTTTATGGTACTGTACAATGACAGTGGTTCAAGGTAGACAGCTGTGAAATGAGGAGAATGCTGATAATATGTACAATTCCCGCTACATTAGTGGCGTTTTTCAGAAGGAAGAGCTTTCAAACATCAAGAATTGCTGGTTACAAAGCTCAGAATTTGTGTATAGAGCAGGTCAATGTTGATAATACTGTTTATATTTACAGTTGCTGCTTAATTGGCTGGCTTTTTTGAATAAAACAATTTATATGATGAAGATTCATGTGTATACTTTGATGTAAACGGTCTAATATTGTTTAAACTTTTAAAAAACACAATAATACTCCCGGGAAATGATTAGGAATAAGAAAGAAACACTTCAAATACTAATAAATAGAGCATTGCTCTGTTTATGGTACTGTACAATCACAGAGATTCAAGATAGACAGCTGTGAAATGTCGAGAGTGCCGATAATATTTACAATTCCAGATACTCTAGTGGCGGTTTTCTGAGAAAGTTGTTTCAAACATTAAGAAGTGGTGGTTATAAAGCACAGAATTTCTGTAGAAAGCCTTTACATGTGGATTATACTGTTTATATTTACAGTTGAGGCTGAATTGGCTGGCGTTTTTTGAATGAACCACTTTTTAACTTGGAGATTCATGTATACACCTCTATGAAAACTGTCCAATTTTGTAAAACTTTTAAAATACACAATAATAGTGTTGGGAAATGACCAGGAACAAGAGAGAAACACTTGAAATACAAATAAGTAGAGCCGTTCTATGTCTATTGCGTTGTTCAATCAATGAGATTCAAAGTAGAAAGCTGTGAAATGACGAGAAAGGTCATAATATTTAAAATTGTGGCAACTTTAGTGGCGTTTTCCTGAAGAAAGTTGTTTCAAACAATAAAAATTCCTGTTTATAAAGCTCAGAATTTGTGTAGAAAGCTTATAAGTTTGGATAATTCTGTTTATATTTACAGCTGAGGCTGAATTGGCTGACCTTTTCAATGAACCACTTTGAAACTTGGAGATTCATGTATATACCTCTATGAAAACTGTCAAATTTTGAAAAAACTTTTAAAATCCACAATAATACTCCCGGGAAATGATTAAAAATAAGAGAGAAACACTTGAAATACTAATAAATGGAGCCGTGCTATCTTTACAGCTGTATTCCATCACTGAAATTAGAGGTAGAAAGCTGTGAAATGACGAGAATGCTGATAATATGTACAATTCCCGCTACATTAGTGGCGTTTTTCAGAAGGAAGTGCTTTCAAACATCAAGAATTGCTGGTTATAAAGCTCAGAATTTGTGTATAGAGCAGGTCAATGTTGATAATACTGTTTATATTTACAGTTGCTGCTTAATTGGCTGGCTTTTTTGAATAAAACAATTTATATGATGAAGATTCATGTGTATACTTTGATGTAAACGGTCTAATAATGTTTAAACTTTTAAAATACACAATAATACTCCTGGAAATGATTAGGAATAAGAGAGAAACACTTGAAAAACTAATAAATAGAGCATTGCTATGTTTATGGTACTGTACAATGACAGTGGTTCAAGGTAGACAGCTGTGAAATGAGGAGAATGCTGATAATATGTACAATTCCCGCTACATTAGTGGCGTTTTTCAGAAGGAAGAGCTTTCAAACATCAAGAATTGCTGGTTACAAAGCTCAGAATTTGTGTATAGAGCAGGTCAATGTTGATAATACTGTTTATATTTACAGTTGCTGCTTAATTGGCTGGCTTTTTTGAATAAAACAATTTATATGATGAAGATTCATGTGTATACTTTGATGTAAACGGTCTAATATTGTTTAAACTTTTAAAAAACACAATAATACTCCCGGGAAATGATTAGGAATAAGAAAGAAACACTTCAAATACTAATAAATAGAGCATTGCTCTGTTTATGGTACTGTACAATCACAGAGATTCAAGATAGACAGCTGTGAAATGACGAGAGTGCCGATAATATTTACAATTCCAGATACTCTAGTGGCGGTTTTCTGAGAAAGTTGTTTCAAACATTAAGAAGTGGTGGTTATAAAGCACAGAATTTCTGTAGAAAGCCTTTACATGTGGATTATACTGTTTATATTTACAGTTGAGGCTGAATTGGCTGGCGTTTTTTGAATGAACCACTTTTTAACTTGGAGATTCATGTATACACCTCTATGAAAACTGTCCAATTTTGTAAAACTTTTAAAATACACAATAATAGTGTTGGGAAATGACCAGGAACAAGAGGGAAACACTTGAAATACAAATAAGTAGAGCCGTTCTATGTCTATTGCGTTGTTCAATCAATGAGATTCAAAGTAGAAAGCTGTGAAATGACGAGAAAGGTCATAATATTTAAAATTGTGGCAACTTTAGTGGCGTTTTCCTGAAGAAAGTTGTTTCAAACAATAAAAATTCCTGTTTATAAAGCTCAGAATTTGTGTAGAAAGCTTATAAGTTTGGATAATTCTGTTTATATTTACAGCTGAGGCTGAATTGGCTGACCTTTTCAATGAACCACTTTGAAACTTGGAGATTCATGTATATACCTCTATGAAAACTGTCAAATTTTGAAAAAACTTTTAAAATCCACAATAATACTCCCGGGAAATGATTAAAAATAAGAGAGAAACACTTGAAATACTAATAAATGGAGCCGTGCTATCTTTACAGCTGTATTCCATCACTGAAATTAGAGGTAGAAAGCTGTGAAATGACGAGAATGCTGATAATATGTACAATTCCCGCTACATTAGTGGCGTTTTTCAGAAGGAAGTGCTTTCAAACATCAAGAATTGCTGGTTATAAAGCTCAGAATTTGTGTATAGAGCAGGTCAATGTTGATAATACTGTTTATATTTACAGTTGCTGCTTAATTGGCTGGCTTTTTTGAATAAAACAATTTATATGATGAAGATTCATGTGTATACTTTGATGTAAACGGTCTAATAATGTTTAAACTTTTAAAATACACAATAATACTCCTGGAAATGATTAGGAATAAGAGAGAAACACTTGAAAAACTAATAAATAGAGCATTGCTATGTTTATGGTACTGTACAATGACAGTGGTTCAAGGTAGACAGCTGTGAAATGAGGAGAATGCTGATAATATGTACAATTCCCGCTACATTAGTGGCGTTTTTCAGAAGGAAGAGCTTTCAAACATCAAGAATTGCTGGTTACAAAGCTCAGAATTTGTGTATAGAGCAGGTCAATGTTGATAATACTGTTTATATTTACAGTTGCTGCTTAATTGGCTGGCTTTTTTGAATAAAACAATTTATATGATGAAGATTCATGTGTATACTTTGATGTAAACGGTCTAATATTGTTTAAACTTTTAAAAAACACAATAATACTCCCGGGAAATGATTAGGAATAAGAAAGAAACACTTCAAATACTAATAAATAGAGCATTGCTCTGTTTATGGTACTGTACAATCACAGAGATTCAAGATAGACAGCTGTGAAATGACGAGAGTGCCGATAATATTTACAATTCCAGATACTCTAGTGGCGGTTTTCTGAGAAAGTTGTTTCAAACATTAAGAAGTGGTGGTTATAAAGCACAGAATTTCTGTAGAAAGCCTTTACATGTGGATTATACTGTTTATATTTACAGTTGAGGCTGAATTGGCTGGCGTTTTTTGAATGAACCACTTTTAAACTTGGAGATTCATGTATACACCTCTATGAAAACTGTCCAATTTTGTAAAACTTTTAAAATACACAATAATACTCCTGGAAATAATTAGGAATAAGAGAGAAACACTTGAAGTACTAATAAATAGAGCATTGCTATGTTTATGGTACTGTACAATCACAGTGGTTCAAGGTAGACAGCTGTGAAATGACGAGAATGCTGTTAATATTTACAATTCTGGCTACTTTAGTGGCTTTTATCTGAAGAAAGTTGTTTCAAACTTTAAGAACTGCTGGTTATAAAGCTCTGAGTTTCTGTAGAAACCTTTACATGTGGATTACACTGTTTATAATTACAGTTGAGGCTGAATTGGCTGGCTTTTTTGAATAAAACAGTTTAAATGAAGGAGATTCATGTATTTTTTTCTATGAAAACGGTCTAAATTTGTTAAAACTTTTAAAATACACAATAATAGTGTTGGGAAATGATTAGAAACAAGAGAGAAACACTTGAAATACTAATAAGTAGAGCCGTTCTACGTCTATTGCCTTGTTCAATCACTGAGATTCGAAGTAGAAAGCTGTGAAATGACGAGAAAGGTCATAATATTTAAAATTGTGGCAACTTTAGTGGCGTTTTTCTGAAGAAAGTTGTTTCAAACAATAAAAATTCCTGTTTATAAAGCTCAGAATTTGTGTAGAAAGCTTATAAGTTTGGATAATTCTGTTTATATTTACAGCTGAGGCTGAATTGGCTGACCTTTTCAATGAACCACTTGCAAACTTGGAGATTCATGTATATACCTCTATGAAAACTGTCAAATTTTGAAAAAACTTTTAAAATCCACAATAATACTCCCGGGAAATGATTAGAAATAAGAGAGAAACACTTGAAATACTAATAAATAGAGCCGTGCTATCTTTACAGCTGTATTCCATCACTGAAATTAGAGGTAGAAAGCTGTGAAATGACGAGAATGCTGATAATATGTACAATTCCTGCTACATTAGTGGCGTTTTTCAGAAGGAAGAGCTTTCAAACATCAAGAATTGCTGGTTATAAAGCTCAGAATTTGTGTATAGAGCAGGACAATGTTGATAATACTGTTTATATTTACAGTTGCTGCTTAATTGGCTGGCTTTTTTAAATAAAACAATTTATATGATGAAGATTCATGTGTATACTTTGATGTAAACGGTCTAATATTGTTTAAACTTTTAAAATACACAATAATACTCCTGGAAATGATTAGGAATAAGAGAGAAACACTTGAAAAACTAATAAATAGAGCATTGCTATGTTTATGATACTGTACAATCACAGTGGTTCAAGGTAGACAGCTGTGAAATGACGAGAATGCTGATAATATGTACAATTCCCGCTACATTAGGGGCGTTTTTCAGAAGGAAGAGCTTTCAAACATCAAGAATTGCTGGTTATAAAGCTCAGAATTTGTGTATAGAGCAGGTCAATGTTGATAATACTGTTTATATTTACAGTTGCTGCTTAATTGGCTGGCTTTTTTGAATAAAACAATTTATATGATGAAGATTCATATGTATACTTTGATGTAAAGGGTCTAATATTGTTTAAACTTTTAAAAAACACAATAATACTCCCGGGAAATGATTAGGAATAAGAAAGAAACACTTCAAATACTAATAAATAGAGCATTGCTCTGTTTATGGTACTGTACAATCACAGAGATTCAAGATAGACAGCTGTGAAATGACGAGAGTGCCGATAATATTTACAATTCCAGATACTCTAGTGGCGGTTTTCTGAGAAAGTTGTTTCAAACATTAAGAAGTGGTGGTTATAAAGCACAGAATTTCTGTAGAAAGCCTTTACATGTGGATTATACTGTTTATATTTACAGTTGAGGCTGAATTGGCTGGCGTTTTTTGAATGAACCACTTTTAAACTTGGAGATTCATGTATACACCTCTATGAAAACTGTCCAATTTTGTAAAACTTTTAAAAACACAATAATAGTGTTGGGAAATGACCAGGAACAAGAGAGAAACACTTGAAATACAAATAAGTAGAGCCGTTCTATGTCTATTGCCTTGTTCAATCAATGAGATTCAAAGTAGAAAGCTGTGAAATGACGAGAAAGGTCATAATATTTAAAATTGTGGCAACTTTAGTGGCGTTTTTCTGAAGAAAGTTGTTTCAAACAATAAAAATTCCTGTTTATAAAGCTCAGAATTTGTGTAGAAAGCTTATAAGTTTGGATAATTCTGTTTATATTTACAGCTGAGGCTGAATTGGCTGACCTTTTCAATGAACCACTTTCAAACTTGGAGATTCATGTATATACCTCTATGAAAACTGTCAAATTTTGAAAAAACTTTTAAAATCCACAATAATACTCCCGGGAAATGATTAGAAATAAGAGAGAAACACTTGAAATACTAATAAATAGAGCCGTGCTATCTTTACAGCTGTATTCCATCACTGAAATTAGAGGTAGAAAGCTGTGAAATGACGAGAATGCTGATAATATGTACAATTCCCGCTACATTAGTGGCGTTTTTCAGAAGGAAGAGCTTTCAAACATCAAGAATTGCTGGTTATAAAGCTCAGAATTTGTGTATAGAGCAGGTCAATGTTGATAATACTGTTTATATTTACAGTTGCTGCTTAATTGGCTGGCTTTTTTGAATAAAACAATTTATATGATGAAGATTCATGTGTATACTTTGATGTAAACGGTCTAATATTGTTTAAACTTTTAAAACACAATAATACTCCCGGGAAATGATTAGGAATAAGAAAGAAACACTTCAAATACTAATAAATAGAGCATTGCTCTGTTTATGGTACTGTACAATCACAGAGATCAAGATAGACAGCTGTGAAATGACGAGAGTGCCGATAATATTTACAATTCCAGATACTCTAGTGGCGGTTTGCTGAGAAAATTGTTTCAAACATTAAGAACTGGTGGATATAAAGCACAGAATTTCTGTAGAAAGCCTTTACATGTGGATTATACTGTTTATATTTACAGTGGAGGCTGAATTGGCTGGCGTTTTTTGAATGAACCACTTTTAAACTTGGAGATTCATGTATACACCTCTATGAAAACTGTCCAATTTTCTAAAACTTTTAAAATACACAATAATAGTGTTGGGAAATGACCAGGAACAAGAGAGAAACACTTGAAATACAAATAAGTAGAGCCGTTCTATGTCTATTGCCTTGTTCAATCAATGAGATTCAAAGTAGAAAGCTGTGAAATGACGAGAAAGGTCATAATATTTAAAATTGTGGCAACTTTAGTGGCGTTTTCCTGAAGAAAGTTTTTTCAAACAATAAAAATTCCTGTTTATAAAGCTCAGAATTTGTGTAGAAAGCTTATAAGTTTGGATAATTCTGTTTATATTTACAGCTGAGGCTGAATTGGCTGACCTTTTCAATGAACCACTTTCAAACTTGGAGATTCATGTATATACCTCTATGAAAACTGTCAAATTTTGAAAAAACTTTTAAAATCCACAATAATACTCCCAGGAAATGATTAGAAATAAGAGAGAAACACTTGAAATACTAATAAATGGAGCCGTGCTATCTTTACAGCTGTATTCCATCACTGAAATTAGAGGTAGAAAGCTGTGAAATGACGAGAATGCTGATAATATGTACAATTCCCGCTACATTAGTGGCGTTTTTCAGAAGGAAGTGCTTTCAAACATCAAGAATTGGT
The DNA here is from genome assembly GCF_028538775.1 of Myotis yumanensis. Taxonomy (NCBI): domain Eukaryota; kingdom Metazoa; phylum Chordata; class Mammalia; order Chiroptera; family Vespertilionidae; genus Myotis; species Myotis yumanensis. The sequence goes on from NW_027223856.1 coordinate 76,487, forward strand.
GGTTATAGAGCTCAGAATTTGTGTATAGACAGGTAAATGTTCATAATACTGTTTATATTTACAGTTGATGCTTAATTGGCTGGCTTTATTGAATAAAACAATTTATATGATGAAGATTCATGTGCATACTTTGATGTAAACGGTCTAATATTGTTTAAACTTTTAAAAAACACAATAATACTCCCGGGAAATGATTAGGAATAAGAAAGAAACACTTCAAATACTAATAAATAGAGCATTGCTCTGTTTATGGTACTGTACAATCACAGAGATTCAAGATAGACAGCTGTGAAATGACGAGAGTGCCGATAATATTTACAATTCCAGATACTCTAGTGGCGGTTTTCTGAGAAAGTTGTTTCAAACATTAAGAAGTGGTCGTTATAAAGCACAGAATTTCTGTAGAAAGCCTTTACATGTGGATTATACTGTTTATATTTACAGTTGAGGCTGAATTGGCTGGCGTTTTTTGAATGAACCACTTTTAAACTTGGAGATTCATGTATACACCTCTTTGAAAACTGTCCAATTTTGTAAAACTTTTAAAATACACAATAATAGTGTTGGGAAATGATTAGGAACAAGAGAGAAACACTTGAAATACAAATAAGTAGAGCCGTTCTATGTCTATTGCGTTGTTCAATCAATGAGATTCAAAGTAGAAAGCTGTGAAATGACGAGAAAGGTCATAATATTTAAAATTGTGGCAACTTTAGTGGCGTTTTTCTGAAGAAAGTTGTTTCAAACAATAAAAATTCCTGTTTATAAAGCTCAGAATTTGTGTAGAAAGCTTATAAGTTTGGATAATTCTGTTTATATTTACAGCTGAGGCTGAATTGGCTGACCTTTTCAATGAACCACTTTGAAACTTGGAGATTCATGTATATACCTCTATGAAAACTGTCAAATTTTGAAAAAACTTTTAAAATCCACAATAATACTCCCGGGAAATGATTAGAAATAAGAGAGAAACACTTGAAATACTAATAAATAGAGCCGTGCTATCTTTACAGCTGTATTCCATCACTGAAATTAGAGGTAGAAAGCTGTGAAATGACGAGAATGCTGATAATATGTACAATTCCCGCTACATTAGAGGCGTTTTCAGAAGGAAGTGCTTTCAAACATCAAGAATTGCTGGTTATAAAGCTCAGAATTTTGTATAGAGCAGGTCAAGGTTGATAATACTGTTTATATTTACAGTTGCTGCTTAATTAGCTGGCTTTTTTGAATAAAACAATTTATATGATGAAGATTCATGTGTATACTTTGATGTAAACGGTCTAATATTGTTTAAACTTTTAAAATACACAATAATACACCTGGAAATGATTAGGAATAAGAGAGAAACACTTGAAAAACTAATAAATAGAGCATTGCTATGTTTATAGTACTGTACAATCACAGTGGTTCAAGGTAGACAGCTGTGAAATGACGAGAATGCTGATAATATTTACAATTCCCGCTACATTTGTGGCGTTTTTCAGAAGGAAGTGCTTTCAAACATCAAGAATTGCTGGTTATAGAGCTCAGAATTTGTGTATAGACAGGTCAATGTTGATAATACTGTTTATATTTACAGTTGATGCTTAATTGGCTGGCTTTTTTGAATAAAACAATTTATATGATGAAGATTCATGTGCATTCTTTGATGTAAACGGTCTAATATTGTTTAAACTTTTAAAAAACACAATAATCCTCCCGGGAAATGATTAGGAATAAGAAAGAAACACTTCAAATACTAATAAATAGAGCATTGCTCTGTTTATGGTACTGTACAATCACAGAGATTCAAGATAGACAGCTGTGAAATGACGAGAGTGCCGATAATATTTACAATTCCAGATACTCTAGTGGCGGTTTTCTGAGAAAGTTGTTTCAAATATTAAGAAGTGGTGGTTATAAAGCACAGAATTTCTGTAGAAAGCCTTTACATGTGGATTATACTGTTTATATTTACAGTTGAGGCTGAATTGGCTGGCGTTTTTTGAATGAACCACTTTTAAACTTGGAGATTCATGTATACACCTCTATGAAAACTGTCCAATTTTGTAAAACTTTTAAAATACACAATAATAGTGTTGGGAAATGACCAGGAACAAGAGAGAAACACTTGAAATACAAATAAGTAGAGCCGTTCTATGTCTATTGCCTTGTTCAATCAATGAGATTCAAAGTAGAAAGCTGTGAAATGACGAGAAAGGTCATAATATTTAAAATTGTGGCAACTTTAGTGGCGTTTTTCTGAAGAAAGTTGTTTCAAACAATAAAAATTCCTGTTTATAAAGCTCAGAATTTGTGTAGAAAGCTTATAAGTTTGGATAATTCTGTTTATATTTACAGCTGAGGCTGAATTGGCTGACCTTTTCAATGAACCACTTTCAAACTTGGAGATTCATGTATATACCTCTATGAAAACTGTCAAATTTTGAAAAAACTTTTAAAATCCACAATAATACTCCCGGGAAATGATTAGAAATAAGAGAGAAACACTTGAAATACTAATAAATAGAGCCGTGCTATCTTTACAGCTGTATTCCATCACTGAAATTAGAGGTAGAAAGCTGTGAAATGACGAGAATGCTGATAATATGTACAATTCCCGCTACATTAGAGGCGTTTTCAGAAGGAAGTGCTTTCAAACATCAAGAATTGCTGGTTATAAAGCTCAGAATTTTGTATAGAGCAGGTCAAGGTTGATAATACTGTTTATATTTACAGTTGCTGCTTAATTAGCTGGCTTTTTTGAATAAAACAATTTATATGATGAAGATTCATGTGTATACTTTGATGTAAACGGTCTAATATTGTTTAAACTTTTAAAATACACAATAATACTCCTGGAAATGATTAGGAATAAGAGAGAAACACTTGAAAAACTAATAAATAGAGCATTGCTATGTTTATGGTACTGTACAATCACAGTGGTTCAAGGTAGACAGCTGTGAAATGACGAGAATGCTGTTAATATTTACAATTCTGGCTACTTTAGTGGCGTTTTTCTGAAGAATTTTGTTTCAAACATTAAGAACTGGTGGTTATAAAGCAAGAATTTCTGTAGAAAGCCTTTACATGTGGATTATACTGTTTATATTTACAGTTGAGGCTGAATTGGCTGGCGTTTTTTGAATGAACCACTTTTAAACTTGGAGATTCATGTATACACCTCTATGAAAACTGTCCAATTTTGTAAAACTTTTAAAATACACAATAATAGTGTTGGGAAATGACCAGGAACAAGAGAGAAACACTTGAAGTACTAATAAATAGAGCATTGCTATGTTTATGGTACTGTACAATCACAGTGGTTCAAGGTAGACAGCTGTGAAATGATGAGAATGCTGTTAATATTTACAATTCTGGCCACTTTAGTGGCTTTTATCTGAAGAAAGTTGTTTCAAACTTTAAGAACTGCTGGTTATAAAGCTCAGAGTTTCTGTAGAAAGCCTTTACATGTGGATTACACTGTTTATAATTACAGTTGAGGCTGAATTGGCTGGCTTTTTTGAATAAAACAGTTTAAATGAAGGAGATTCATGTATTTACTTCTATGAAAACGGTCTAAATTTGTTATAACTTTTAAAATACACAATAATAGTGTTGGGAAAAGACCAGGAACAAGAGAGAAACACTTGTAATACTAATAAGTAGAGCCGTTCTACGTCTATTGCCTTGTTCAATCACTGAGATTCGAAGTAGAGAGCTGTGAAATGACGAGAAAGGTCATAATACTTAAAATTGTGGCAACTTTAGTGGCGTTTTTCTGAAGAAAGTTGTTTCAAACAATAAAAATTCCTGTTTATAAAGCTCAGAATTTGTGTAGAAAGCATATAAGTTTGGATAATTCTGTTTATATTTACAGCTGAGGCTGAATTGGCTGACCTTTTCAATGAACCACTTTCAAACTTGGAGATTCATGTATATACTTCTATGAAAACTGTCAAATTTTGAAAAAACTTTTAAAATCCACAATAATACTCCCGGGAAATGATTAGAAATAAGAGAGAAACACTTGAAATACTAATAAATAGAGCCGTGCTATCTTTACAGCTGTATTCCATCACTGAAATTAGAGGTAGAAAGCTGTGAAATGACGAGAATGCTGATAATATGTACAATTCCCGCTACATTAGTGGCGTTTTTCAGAAGGAAGTGCTTTCAAACATCAAGAATTGCTGGTTATAAAGCTCAGAATTTGTGTATAGAGCAGGTCAAGGTTGATAATACTGTTTATATTTACAGTTGCTGCTTAATTAGCTGGCTTTTTTGAATAAAATAATTTATATGATGAAGATTCATGTGTATACTTTGATGTAAACGGTCTAATATTGTTTAAACTTTTAAAATACACAATAATACTCCTGGAAATGATTAGGAATAAGAGAGAAACACTTGAAAAACTAATAAATAGAGCATTGCTATGTTTATGGTACTGTACAATCACAGTGGTTCAAGGTAGACAGCTGTGAAATGACGAGAATGCTGATAATATTTACAATTCCCGCTACATTTGTGGCGTTTTTTCAGAAGGAAGTGCTTTCAGACATCAAGAATTGCTGGTTATAGAGCTCAGAATTTGTGTATAGACAGGTAAATGTTGATAATACTGTTTATATTTACAGTTGATGCTTAATTGGCTGGCTTTTTTGAATAAAACAGTTCATATGATGAAGATTCATGTGCATACTTTGATGTAAACGGTCTAATATTGTTTAAACTTTTAAAAAACACAATAATACTCCCGGGAAATGATTAGGAATAAGAAAGAAACACTTCAAATACTAATAAATAGAGCATTGCTCTGTTTATGGTACTGTACAATCACAGAGATTCAAGATAGACAGCTGTGAAATGACGAGAGTGCCAATAATATTTACAATTCCAGATACTCTAGTGGCGGTTTTCTGAGAAAGTTGTTTCAAACATTAAGAAGTGGTGGTTATAAAGCACAGAATTTCTGTAGAAAGCCTTTACATGTGGATTATACTGTTTATATTTACAGTTGAGGCTGTATTGGCTGGCGTTTTTTGAATGAACCACTTTTAAACTTGGAGATTCATGTATACACCTCTATGAAAACGGTCCAATTTGTTAAAACTTTTAAAATACACAATAATAGTGTTGGGAAATGATTAGGAACAAGAGAGAAACACTTGAAATACAAATAAGTAGAGCCGTTCTATGTCTATTGCCTTGTTCAATCAATGAGATTCAAAGTAGAAAGCTGTGAAATGACGAGAAAGGTCATAATATTTAAAATTGTGGCAACTTTAGTGGCGTTTTTCTGAAGAAAGTTGTTTCAAACAATAAAAATTCCTGTTTATAAAGCTCAGAATTTGTGTAGAAAGCTTATAAGTTTGGATAATTCTGTTTATATTTACAGCTGAGGCTGAATTGGCTGACCTTTTCAATGAACCACTTTGAAACTTGGAGATTCATGTATATACCTCTATGAAAACTGTCAAATTTTGAAAAAACTTTTAAAATCCACAATAATACTCCCGGGAAATGATTAGAAATAAGAGAGAAACACTTGAAATACTAATAAATAGAGCCGTGCTATCTTTACAGCTGTATTCCATCACTGAAATTAGAGGTAGAAAGCTGTGAAATGACGAGAATGCTGATAATATGTACAATTCCCGCTACATTAGTGGCGTTTTTCAGAAGGAAGTGCTTTCAAACATCAAGAATTGCTGGTTATAAAGCTCAGAATTTTGTATAGAGCAGGTCAAGGTTGATAATACTGTTTATATTTACAGTTGCTGCTTAATTAGCTGGCTTTTTTGAATAAAACAATTTATATGATGAAGATTCATGTGTATACTTTGATGTAAACGGTCTAATATTGTTTAAACTTTTAAAATACACAATAATACTCCTGGAAATGATTAGGAATAAGAGAGAAACACTTGAAAAACTAATAAATAGAGCATTGCTATGTTTATGGTACTGTACAATCACAGTGGTTCAAGGTAGACAGCTGTGAAATGACGAGAATGCTGTTAATATTTACAATTCTGGCTACTTTAGTGGCGTTTTTCTGAAGAATTTTGTTTCAAACATTAAGAACTGGTGGTTATAAAGCAAGAATTTCTGTAGAAAGCCTTTACATGTGGATTATACTGTTTATATTTACAGTTGAGGCTGAATTGGCTGGCGTTTTTTGAATGAACCACTTTTAAACTTGGAGATTCATGTATACACCTCTATGAAAACTGTCCAATTTTGTAAAACTTTTAAAATACACAATAATAGTGTTGGGAAATGACCAGGAACAAGAGAGAAACACTTGAAGTACTAATAAATAGAGCATTGCTATGTTTATGGTACTGTACAATCACAGTGGTTCAAGGTAGACAGCTGTGAAATGACGAGAATGCTGATAATATTTACAATTCCCGCTACATTTGTGGCGTTTTTCAGAAGGAAGTGCTTTCAGACATCAAGAATTGCTGGTTATAGAGCTCAGAATTTGTGTATAGACAGGTCAATGTTGATAATACTGTTTATATTTACAGTTGATGTTTAATTGGCTGGCTTTTTTGAATAAAACAGTTTATATGATGAAGATTCATGTGCATACTTTGATGTAAACGGTCTAATATTGTTTAAACTTTTAAAAAACACAATAATACTCCCGGGAAATGATTAGGAACAAGAAAGAAACACTACAAATACTAATAAATAGAACATTGCTCTGTTTATGGTACTGTACAATCACAGAGATTCAAGATAGACAGCTGTGAAATGACGAGAGTGCCGATAATATTTACAATTCCAGATACTCTAGTGGAGGTTTTCTGAGAAAGTTGTTTCAAACATTAAGAAGTGGTCGTTATAAAGCACAGAATTTCTGTAGAAAGCCTTTACATGTGGATTATACTGTTTATATTTACAGTTGAGGCTGAATTGGCTGGCGTTTTTTGAATGAACCACTTTTAAACTTGGAGATTCATGTATACACCTCTTTGAAAACTGTCCAATTTTGTAAAACTTTTAAAATACACAATAATAGTGTTGGGAAATGACCAGGAACAAGAGAGAAACACTTGAAATACAAATAAGTAGAGCCGTTCTATGTCTATTGCCTTGTTCAATCAATGAGATTCAAAGTAGAAAGCTGTGAAATGACGAGAAAGGTCATAATATTCAAAATTGTGGCAACTTTAGTGGCGTTTTTCTGAAGAAAGTTGTTTCAAACAATAAAAATTCCTGTTTATAAAGCTCAGAATTTGTGTAGAAAGCTTATAAGTTTGGATAATTCTGTTTATATTTACAGCTGAGGCTGAATTGGCTGACCTTTTCAATGAACCACTTTCAAACTTGGAGATTCATGTATATACCTCTATGAAAACTGTCAAATTTTGAAAAAACTTTTAAAATCCACAATAATACTCCCGGGAAATGATTAGAAATAAGAAACACTTGAAATACTAATAAATGGAGCCGTGCTATCTTTACAGCTGTATTCCATCACTGAAATTAGAGGTAGAAAGCTGTGAAATGACGAGAATGATGATAATATGTACAATTCCCGCTACATTAGTGGCGTTTTTCAGAAGGAAGTGCTTTCAAACATCAAGAATTGCTGGTTATAGAGCTCAGAATTTGTGTATAGACAGGTAAATGTTCATAATACTGTTTATATTTACAGTTGATGCTTAATTGGCTGGCTTTTTTGAATAAAACAATTTATATGATGAAGATTCATGTGCATACTTTGATGTAAACGGTCTAATATTGTTTAAACTTTTAAAAAACACAATAATACTCCCGGGAAATGATTAGGAATAAGAAAGAAACACTTCAAATACTAATAAATAGAGCATTGCTCTGTTTATGGTACTGTACAATCACAGAGATTCAAGATAGACAGCTGTGAAATGACGAGAGTGCCGATAATATTTACAATTCCAGATACTCTAGTGGCGGTTTTCTGAGAAAGTTGTTTCAAACATTAAGAAGTGGTGGTTATAAAGCACAGAATTTCTGTAGAAAGCCTTTACATGTGGATTATACTGTTTATACTTACAGTTGAGGCTGAATTGGCTGGCGTTTTTTGAATGAACCACTTTTAAACTTGGAGATTCATGTATACACCTCTATGAAAACTGTCCAATTTTGTAAAACTTTTAAAATACACAATAATACTCCTGGAAATAATTAGGAATAAGAGAGAAACACTTGAAGTACTAATAAATAGAGCATTGCTATGTTTATGGTACTGTACAATCACAGTGGTTCAAGGTAGACAGCTGTGAAATGATGAGAATGCTGTTAATATTTACAATTCTGGCCACTTTAGTGGCTTTTATCTGAAGAAAGTTGTTTCAAACTTTAAGAACTGCTGGTTATAAAGCTCAGAGTTTCTGTAGAAAGCCTTTACATGTGGATTACACTGTTTATAATTACAGTTGAGGCTGAATTGGCTGGCTTTTTTGAATAAAACAGTTTAAATGAAGGAGATTCATGTATTTACTTCTATGAAAACGGTCTAAATTTGTTAAAACTTTTAAAATACACAATAATAGTGTTGGGAAATTATTAGGCACAAGAGAGAAACACTTGAAATACTAATAAGAAGAGCCGTTCTACGTCTATTGCCTTGTTCAATCACTGAGATTCGAAGTAGAAAGCTGTGAAATGACGAGAAAGGTCATAATACTTAAAATTGTGGCAACTTTAGTGGCGTTTTTCTGAAGAAAGTTGTTTCAAACAATAAAAATTCCTGTTTATAAAGCTCAGAATTTGTGTAGAAAGCATATAAGTTTGGATAATTCTGTTTATATTTACAGCTGAGGCTGAATTGGCTGACCTTTTCAATGAACCACTTTCAAACTTGGAGATTCATGTATATACCTCTATGAAAACTGTCAAATTTTGAAAAAACTTTTAAAATCCACAATAATACTCCCGGGAAATGATTAGAAATAAGAGAGAAACACTTGAAATACTAATAAATGGAGCCGTGCTATCTTTACAGCTGTATTCCATCACTGAAATTAGAGGTAGAAAGCTGTGAAATGACGAGAATGCTGATAATATGTACAATTCCCGCTACATTAGTGGCGTTTTTCAGAAGGAAGTGCTTTCAAACATCAAGAATTGCTGGTTATAAAGCTCAGAATTTGTGTATAGAGCAGGTCAAGGTTGATAATACTGTTTATATTTACAGTTGCTGCTTAATTAGCTGGCTTTTTTGAATAAAACAATTTATATGATGAAGATTCATGTGTATACTTTGATGTAAACGGTCTAATATTGTTTAAACTTTTAAAATACACAATAATACTCCTGGAAATGATTAGGAATAAGAGAGAAACACTTGAAAAACTAATAAATAGAGCATTGCTATGTTTATGGTACTGTACAATCACAGTGGTTCAAGGTAGACAGCTGTGAAATGACGAGAATGCTGATAATATTTACAATTCCCGCTACATTTGTGGCGTTTTTCAGAAGGAAGTGCTTTCAAACATCAAGAATTGCTGGTTATAGAGCTCAGAATTTGTGTATAGACAGGTAAATGTTGATAATACTGTTTATATTTACAGTTGATGCTTAATTGGCTGGCTTTTTTGAATAAAACAGTTTATATGATGAAGATTCATGTGCATACTTTGATGTAAACGGTCTAATATTGTTTAAACTTTTAAAAAACACAATAATACTCCGGGAAATGATTAGGAATAAGAAAGAAACACTTCAAATACTAATAAATAGAGCATTGCTCTGTTTATGGTACTGTACAATCACAGAGATTCAAGATAGACAGCTGTGAAATGACGAGAGTGCCGATAATATTTACAATTCCCGATACTCTAGTGGCGGTTTTCTGAGAAAATTGTTTCAAACATTAAGAACTGGTGGTTATAAAGCACAGAATTTCTGTAGAAAGCCTTTACATGTGGATTATACTGTTTATATTTACAGTTGAGGCTGAATTGGCTGGCGTTTATTGAATGAACCACTTTTAAACTTGGAGATTCATGTATACACCTCTATGAAAACGGTCCAATTTGTTAAAACTTTTAAAATACACAGTAATAGTGTTGGGAAATGATTAGGAACAAGAGAGAAACACTTGAAATACAAATAAGTAGAGCCGTTCTATGTCTATTGCCTTGTTCAATCAATGAGATTCAAAGTAGAAAGCTGTGAAATGACGAGAAAGGTCATAATATTTAAAATTGTGGCAACTTTAGTGGCGTTTTTCTGAAGAAAGTTGTTTCAAACAATAAAAATTCCTGTTTATAAAGCTCAGAATTTGTGTAGAAAGCTTATAAGTTTGGAAAATTCTGTTTATATTTACAGCTGAGGCTGAATTGGCTGACCTTTTCAATGAACCACTTTCAAACTTGGAGATTCATGTATATACCTCTATGAAAACTGTCAAATTTTGAAAAAACTTTTAAAATCCACAATAATACTCCCGGGAAATGATTAGAAATAAGAGAGAAACACTTGAAATACTAATAAATAGAGCCGTGCTATCTTTACAACTGTGTTCCCTCACTGAAATTAGAGGTAGAAAGCTGTGAAATGACGAGAATGCTGGTAATATGTACAATTCCCGATACATTAGTGGCGTTTTTCAGAAGGAAGTGCTTTCAAACATCAAGAATTGCTGGTTATAAAGCTCAGAATTTGTGTATAGAGCAGGTAAATGTTGATAATACTGTTTATATTTACAGTTGATGCTTAATTGGCTGGCTTTTTTGAATAAAACAGTTTAAATGATGAAGATTCATGTGTATACTTTGATGTAAACGGTCTAATATTGTTTAAACTTTTAGAAAACACAATAATACTCCCGGGAAATGATTAGGAATAAGAAAGAAACACTTCAAATACTAATAAATAGAGCATTGCTCTGTTTATGGTACTGTACAATCACAGACATTCAAGATAGACAGCTGTGAAATGACGAGAGTGCCGATAATATTTACAATTCCAGATACTCTAGTGGCGGTTTTCTGAAAAAATTGTTTCAAACATTAAGAAGTGGTGGTTATAAAGCACAGAATTTCTGTAGAAAGCCTTTACATGTGGATTATACTGTTTATATTTACAGTTGAGGCTGAATTGGCTGGCGTTTTTTGAATGAACCACTTTTAAACTTGGAGATTCATGTATACACCTGTATGAAAACTGTCCAATTTGTTAAAACTTTTAAAATACACAATAATAGTGTTGGGAAATGATTAGGAACAAGAGAGAAACACTTGAAATACAAATAAGTAGAGCCGTTCTATGTCTATTGCCTTGTTCAAACAATGAGATTCAAAGTAGAAAGCTGTGAAATGACGAGAAAGGACATAATATTTAAAATTGTGGCAACTTTAGTGGCGTTTTTGTGAAGAAAGTTGTTTCAAACAATAAAAATTCCTGTTTATAAAGCTCAGAATTTGTGTAGAAAGCTTATAAGTTTGGATAATTCTGTTTATATTTACAGCTGAGGCTGAATTGGCTGACCTTTTCAATGAACCACTTTCAAACTTGGAGATTCATGTATATACCTCTATGAAAACTGTCAAATTTTGAAAAAACTTTTAAAATCCACAATAATACTCCCGGGAAATGATTAGAAATAAGAGAGAAACACTTGAAATACTAATAAATAGAGCCGTGCTATCTTTACAGCTGTATTCCATCACTGAAATTAGAGGTAGAAAGCTGTGAAATGACGAGAATGCTGATAATATGTACAATTCCCGCTACATTAGTGGCGTTTTTCAGAAGGAAGAGCTTTCAAACATCAAGAATTGCTGGTTATAAAGCTCAGAATTTGTGTATAGAGCAGGTCAATATTGATAATACTGTTTATATTTACAGTTGCTGCTTAATTGGCTGGTTTTTTTTAATAAAACTATTTATATGATGAAGATTCATGTGTATACTTTGATGTAAACGGTCTAATATTGTTTAAACTTTTAAAATACACAATAATACTCCTGGAAATAATTAGGAATAAGAGAGAAACACTTGAAAAACTAATAAATAGAGCATTGCTATGTTTATGGTACTGTACAATCACAGTGGTTCAAGGTAGACAGCTGTGAAATGACGAGAATGCTGTTAATATTTACAATTCTGGCTACTTTAGTGGCGTTTTTCTGAAGAATTTTGTTTCAAACATTAAGAACTGGTGGTTATAAAGCAAGAATTTCTGTAGAAAGCCTTTACATGTGGATTATACTGTTTATATTTACAGTTGAGGCTGAATTGGCTGGCGTTTTTTGAATGAACCTCTTTTAAACTTGGAGATTCATGTATACACCTCTATGAAAACTGTCCAATTTTGTAAAACTTTTAAAATACACAATAATAGTGTTGGGAAATGACCAGGAACAAGAGAGAAACACTTGAAGTACTAATAAATAGAGCATTGCTATGTTTATGGTACTGTACAATCACAGTGGTTCAAGGTAGACAGCTGTGCAATGATGAGAATGCTGTTAATATTTACAATTCTGGCCACTTTAGTGGCTTTTATCTGAAGAAAGTTGTTTCAAACTTTAAGAACTGCTGGTTATAAAGCTCAGAGTTTCTGTAGAAAGCCTTTACATGTGGATTACACTGTTTATAATTACAGTTGAGGCTGAATTGGCTGGCTTTTTTGAATAAAACAGTTTAAATGAAGGAGATTCATGTATTTACTTCTATGAAAACGGTCTAAATTTGTTAAAACTTTTAAAATACACAATAATAGTGTTGGGAAATGATTAGGCACAAGAGAGAAACACTTGAAATACTCATAAGTAGAGCCGTTCTACGTCTATTGCCTTGTTCAATCACTGAGATTCGAAGTAGAAAGCTGTGAAATGACGAGAAAGGTCATAATACTTAAAATTGTGGCAACTTTAGTGGCGTTTTTCTGAAGAAAGTTGTTTCAAACAATAAAAATTCCTGTTTATAAAGCTCAGAATTTGTGTAGAAAGCATATAAGTTTGGATAATTCTGTTTATATTTACAGCTGAGGCTGAATTGGCTGACCTTTTCAATGAACCACTTTCAAACTTGGAGATTCATGTATATACCTCTATGAAAACTGTCAAATTTTGAAAAAACTTTTAAAATCCACAATAATACTCCCGGGAAATGATTAGAAATAAGAGAGAAACACTTGAAATACTAATAAATAGAGCCGTGCTATCTTTACAGCTGTATTCCATCACTGAAATTAGAGGTAGAAAGCTGTGAAATGACGAGAATGCTGATAATATGTACAATTCCCGCTACATTAGTGGCGTTTTTCAGAAGGAAGTGCTTTCAAACATCAAGAATTGCTGGTTATAAAGCTCAGAATTTGTGTATAGAGCAGGTCAAGGTTGATAATACTGTTTATATTTACAGTTGCTGCTTAATTGGCTGGCTTTTTTGAATAAAACCATTTATATGATGAAGATTCATGTGTATACTTTGATGTAAACGGTCTAATATTGTTTAAACTTTTAAAATACACAATAATACTCCTGGAAATGATTAGGAATAAGAGAGAAACACTTGAAAAACTAATAAATAGAGCATTGCTATGTTTATGGTACTGTACAATCAACAGTGGTTCAAGGTAGACAGCTGTGAAATGACGAGAATGCTGATAATATTTACAATTCCCGCTACATTTGTGGCGTTTTTCAGAAGGAAGTGCTTTCAAACATCAAGAATTGCTGGTTATAGAGCTCAGAATTTGTGTATAGACAGGTAAATGTTGATAATACTGTTTATATTTACAGTTGATGCTTAATTGGCTGGCTTTTTTGAATAAAACAATTTATATGATGAAGATTCACGTGCATACTTTGATGTAAACGGTCTAATATTGTTTAAACTTTTAAAAAACACAATAATACTCCCGGGAAATGATTAGGAATAAGAAAGAAACACTTCAAATACTAATAAATAGAGCATTGCTCTGTTTATGGTACTGTACAATCACAGAGATTTAAGATAGACAGCTGTGAAATGACGAGAGTGCCAATAATATTTACAATTCCAGATACTCTAGTGGAGGTTTTCTGAGAAAGTTGTTTCAAACATTAAGAAGTGGTGGTTATAAAGCACAGAATTTCTGTAGAAAGCCTTTACATGTGGATTATACTGTTTATATTTACAGTTGAGGCTGAATTGGCTGGCGTTTTTTGAATGAACCACTTTTAAACTTGGAGATTCATGTATACACCTCTATGAAAACGGTCCAATTTGTTAAAACTTTTAAAATACACAATAATAGTGTTGGGAAATGATTAGGAACAAGAGAGAAACACTTGAAATACAAATAAGTAGAGCCGTTCTATGTCTATTGCCTTGTTCAATGAATGAGATTCAAAGTAGAAAGCTGTGAAATGATGAGAAAGGTCATAATATTTAAAATTGTGGCAACTTTAGTGGCGTTTTTCTGAAGAAAGTTGTTTCAAACAATAAAAATTCCTGTTTATAAAGCTCAGAATTTGTGTAGAAAGCATATAAGTTTGGATAATTCTGTTTATATTTACAGCTGAGGCTGAATTGGCTGACCTTTTCAATGAACCACTTTGAAACTTGGAGATTCATGTATATACCTCTATGAAAACTGTCAAATTTTGAAAAAACTTTTAAAATCCACAATAATACTCCCGGGAAATGATTAGAAATAAGAGAGAAACACTTGAAATACTAATAAATAGAGCCGTGCTATCTTTACAGCTGTATTCCATCACTGAAATTAGAGGTAGAAAGCTGTGAAATGACGAGAATGCTGATAATATGTACAATTCCCGCTACATTAGTGGCGTTTTTCAGAAGGAAGTGCTTTCAAACATCAAGAATTGCTGGTTATAAAGCTCAGAATTTTGTATAGAGCAGGTCAAGGTTGATAATACTGTTTATATTTACAGTTGCTGCTTAATTAGCTGGCTTTTTTGAATAAAACAATTTATATGATGAAGATTCATGTGTATACTTTGATGTAAACGGTCTAATATTGTTTAAACTTTTAAAATACACAATAATACTCCTGGAAATGATTAGGAATAAGAGAGAAACACTTGAAAAACTAATAAATAGAGCATTGCTATGTTTATGGTACTGTACAATCACAGTGGTTCAAGGTAGACAGCTGTGAAATGACGAGAATGCTGATAATATTTACAATTCCCGCTACATTTGTGGCGTTTTTCAGAAGGAAGTGCTTTCAGACATCAAGAATTGCTGGTTATAGAGCTCAGAATTTGTGTATAGACAGGTAAATGTTGATAATACTGTTTATATTTACAGTTGATGCTTAATTGGCTGGCTTTTTTGAATAAAACAGTTTATATGATGAAGATTCATGTGCATACTTTGATGTAAACGGTCTAATATTGTTTAAACTTTTAAAAAACACAATAATACTCCCGGGAAATGATTAGGAACAAGAAAGAAACACTACAAATACTAATAAATAGAACATTCTCTGTTTATGGTACTGTACAATCACAGAGATTCAAGATAGACAGCTGTGAAATGACGAGAGTGCCGATAATATTTACAATTCCAGATACTCTAGTGGAGGTTTTCTGAGAAAGTTGTTTCAAACATTAAGAAGTGGTCGTTATAAAGCACAGAATTTCTGTAGAAAGCCTTTACATGTGGATTATACTGTTTATATTTACAGTTGAGGCTGAATTGGCTGGCGTTTTTTGAATGAACCACTTTTAAACTTGGAGATTCATGTATACACCTCTTTGAAAACTGTCCAATTTTGTAAAACTTTTAAAATACACAATAATAGTGTTGGGAAATGACCAGGAACAAGAGAGAAACACTTGAAATACAAATAAGTAGAGCCGTTCTATGTCTTTTGCCTTGTTCAATCAATGAGATTCAAAGTAGAAAGCTGTGAAATGACGAGAAAGGTCATAATATTCAAAATTGTGGCAACTTTAGTGGCGTTTTTCTGAAGAAAGTTGTTTCAAACAATAAAAATTCCTGTTTATAAAGCTCAGAATTTGTGTAGAAAGCTTATAAGTTTGGATAATTCTGTTTATATTTACAGCTGAGGCTGAATTGGCTGACCTTTTCAATGAACCACTTTCAAACTTGGAGATTCATGTATATACCTCTATGAAAACTGTCAAATTTTGAAAAAACTTTTAAAATCCACAATAATACTCCCGGGAAATGATTAGAAATAAGAAACACTTGAAATACTAATAAATGGAGCCGTGCTATCTTTACAGCTGTATTCCATCACTGAAATTAGAGGTAGAAAGCTGTGAAATGACGAGAATGATGATAATATGTACAATTCCCGCTACATTAGTGGCGTTTTTCAGAAGGAAGTGCTTTCAAACATCAAGAATTGCTGGTTATAGAGCTCAGAATTTGTGTATAGACAGGTAAATGTTCATAATACTGTTTATATTTACAGTTGATGCTTAATTGGCTGGCTTTTTTGAATAAAACAATTTATATGATGAAGATTCATGTGCATACTTTGATGTAAACGGTCTAATATTGTTTAAACTTTTAAAAAACACAATAATACTCCCGGGAAATGATTAGGAATAAGAAAGAAACACTTCAAATACTAATAAATAGAGCATTGCTCTGTTTATGGTACTGTACAATCACAGAGATTCAAGATAGACAGCTGTGAAATGACGAGAGTGCCGATAATATTTACAATTCCAGATACTCTAGTGGCGGTTTTCTGAGAAAGTTGTTTCAAACATTAAGAAGTGGTGGTTATAAAGCACAGAATTTCTGTAGAAAGCCTTTACATGTGGATTATACTGTTTATACTTACAGTTGAGGCTGAATTGGCTGGCGTTTTTTGAATGAACCACTTTTAAACTTGGAGATTCATGTATACACCTCTATGAAAACTGTCCAATTTTGTAAAACTTTTAAAATACACAATAATACTTCTGGAAATAATTAGGAATAAGAGAGAAACACTTGAAGTACTAATAAATAGAGCATTGCTATGTTTATGGTACTGTACAATCACAGTGGTTCAAGGTAGACAGCTGTGAAATGATGAGAATGCTGTTAATATTTACAATTCTGGCCACTTTAGTGGCTTTTATCTGAAGAAAGTTGTTTCAAACTTTAAGAACTGCTGGTTATAAAGCTCAGAGTTTCTGTAGAAAGCCTTTACATGTGGATTACACTGTTTATAATTACAGTTGAGGCTGAATTGGCTGGCTTTTTTGAATAAAACAGTTTAAATGAAGGAGATTCATGTATTCACTTCTATGAAAACGGTCTAAATTTGTTAAAACTTTTAAAATACACAATAATAGTGTTGGGAAATTATTAGGCACAAGAGAGAAACACTTGAAATACTAATAAGAAGAGCCGTTCTACGTCTATTGCCTTGTTCAATCACTGAGATTCGAAGTAGAAAGCTGTGAAATGACGAGAAAGGTCATAATACTTAAAATTGTGGCAACTTTAGTGGCGTTTTTCTGAAGAAAGTTGTTTCAAACAATAAAAATTCCTGTTTATAAAGCTCAGAATTTGTGTAGAAAGCATATAAGTTTGGATAATTCTGTTTATATTTACAGCTGAGGCTGAATTGGCTGACCTTTTCAATGAACCACTTTCAAACTTGGAGATTCATGTATATACCTCTATGAAAACTGTCAAATTTTGAAAAAACTTTTAAAATCCACAATAATACTCCCGGGAAATGATTAGAAATAAGAGAGAAACACTTGAAATACTAATAAATGGAGCCGTGCTATCTTTACAGCTGTATTCCATCACTGAAATTAGAGGTAGAAAGCTGTGAAATGACGAGAATGCTGATAATATGTACAATTCCCGCTACATTAGTGGCGTTTTTCAGAAGGAAGTGCTTTCAAACATCAAGAATTGCTGGTTATAAAGCTCAGAATTTGTGTATAGAGCAGGTCAAGGTTGATAATACTGTTTATATTTACAGTTGCTGCTTAATTAGCTGGCTTTTTTGAATAAAACAATTTATATGATGAAGATTCATGTGTATACTTTGATGTAAACGGTCTAATATTGTTTAAACTTTTAAAATACACAATAATACTCCTGGAAATGATTAGGAATAAGAGAGAAACACTTGAAAAACTAATAAATAGAGCATTGCTATGTTTATGGTACTGTACAATCACAGTGGTTCAAGGTAGACAGCTGTGAAATGACGAGAATGCTGATAATATTTACAATTCCCGCTACATTTGTGGCGTTTTTCAGAAGGAAGTGCTTTCAAACATCAAGAATTGCTGGTTATAGAGCTCAGAATTTGTGTATAGACAGGTAAATGTTGATAATACTGTTTATATTTACAGTTGATGCTTAATTGGCTGGCTTTTTTGAATAAAACAGTTTATATGATGAAGATTCATGTGCATACTTTGATGTAAACGGTCTAATATTGTTTAAACTTTTAAAAAACACAATAATACTCCGGGAAATGATTAGGAATAAGAAAGAAACACTTCAAATACTAATAAATAGAGCATTGCTCTGTTTATGGTACTGTACAATCACAGAGATTCAAGATAGACAGCTGTGAAATGACGAGAGTGCCGATAATATTTACAATTCCCGATACTCTAGTGGCGGTTTTCTGAGAAAATTGTTTCAAACATTAAGAACTGGTGGTTATAAAGCACAGAATTTCTGTAGAAAGCCTTTACATGTGGATTATACTGTTTATATTTACAGTTGAGGCTGAATTGGCTGGCGTTTTTTGAATGAACCACTTTTAAACTTGGAGATTCATGTATACACCTCTATGAAAACTGTCCAATTTTGTAAAACTTTTAAAATACACAATAATAGTGTTGGGAAATGACCAGGAACAAGAGAGAAACACTTGAAGTACTAATAAATAGAGCATTGCTATGTTTATGGTACTGTACAATCACAGTGGTTCAAGGTAGACAGCTGTGAAATGATGAGAATGCTGTTAATATTTACAATTCTGGCCACTTTAGTGGCTTTTATCTGAAGAAAGTTGTTTCAAACTTTAAGAACTGCTGGTTATAAAGCTCAGAGTTTCTGTAGAAAGCCTTTACATGTGGATTACACTGTTTATAATTACAGTTGAGGCTGAATTGGCTGGCTTTTTTGAATAAAACAGTTTAAATGAAGGAGATTCATGTATTTACTTCTATGAAAACGGTCTAAATTTGTTAAAACTTTTAAAATACACAATAATAGTGTTGGGAAATGATTAGGCACAAGAGAGAAACACTTGAAATACTAATAAGTAGAGCCGTTCTACGTCTATTGCCTTGTTCAATCACTGAGATTCGAAGTAGAAAGCTGTGAAATGACGAGAAAGGTCATAATACTTAAAATTGTGGCAACTTTAGTGGCGCTTTTCTGAAGAAAGTTGTTTCAAACAATAAAAATTCCTGTTTATAAAGCTCAGAATTTGTGTAGAAAGCATATAAGTTTGGATAATTCTGTTTATATTTACAGCTGAGGCTGAATTGGCTGACCTTTTCAATGAACCACTTTCAAACTTGGAGATTCATGTATATACCTCTATGAAAACTGTCAAATTTTGAAAAAACTTTTAAAATCCACAATAATACTCCCGGGAAATGATTAGAAATAAGAGAGAAACACTTGAAATACTAATAAATAGAGCCGTGCTATCTTTACAGCTGTATTCCATCACTGAAATTAGAGGTAGAAAGCTGTGAAATGACGAGAATGCTGATAATATGTACAATTCCCGCTACATTAGTGGCGTTTTTCAGAAGGAAGTGCTTTCAAACATCAAGAATTGCTGGTTATAAAGCTCAGAATTTGTGTATAGAGCAGGTCAAGGTTGATAATACTGTTTATATTTACAGTTGCTGCTTAATTAGCTGGCTTTTTTGAATAAAACAATTTATATGATGAAGATTCATGTGTATACTTTGATGTAAACGGTCTAATATTGTTTAAACTTTTAAAATACACAATAATACTCCTGGAAATGATTAGGAATAAGAGAGAAACACTTGAAAAACTAATAAATAGAGCATTGCTATGTTTATGGTACTGTACAATCACAGTGGTTCAAGGTAGACAGCTGTGAAATGACGAGAATGCTGATAATATTTACAATTCCCGCTACATTTGTGGCGTTTTTCAGAAGGAAGTGCTTTCAGACATCAAGAATTGCTGGTTATAGAGCTCAGAATTTGTGTATAGACAGGTCAATGTTGATAATACTGTTTATATTTACAATTGATGCTTAATTGGCTGGCTTTTTTGAATAAAACAGTTTATATGATGAAGATTCATGTGCATACTTTGATGTAAACGGTCTAATATTGTTTAAACTTTTAAAAAACACAATAATACTCCCGGGAAATGATTAGGAATAAGAAAGAAACACTACAAATACTAATAAATAGAACATTGCTCTGTTTATGGTACTGTACAATCACAGAGATTCAAGATAGACAGCTGTGAAATGACGAGAGTGCCGATAATATTTACAATTCCAGATACTCTAGTGGAGGTTTTCTGAGAAAGTTGTTTCAAACATTAAGAAGTGGTCGTTATAAAGCACAGAATTTCTGTAGAAAGCCTTTACATGTGGATTATACTGTTTATATTTACAGTTGAGGCTGAATTGGCTGGCGTTTTTTGAATGAACCACTTTTAAACTTGGAGATTCATGTATACACCTCTTTGAAAACTGTCCAATTTTGTAAAACTTTTAAAATACACAATAATAGTGTTGGGAAATGACCAGGAACAAGAGAGAAACACTTGAAATACAAATAAGTAGAGCCGTTCTATGTCTATTGCCTTGTTCAATCAATGAGATTCAAAGTAGAAAGCTGTGAAATGACCAGAATGGTCATAATATTTAAAATTGTGGTAACTTTAGTGGCGTTTTTCTGAAGAAAGTTGTTTCAAACAATAAAAATTCCTGTTTATAAAGCTCAGAATTTGTGTAGAAAGCTTATAAGTTTGGATAATTCTGTTTATATTTACAGCTGAGGCTGAATTGGCTGACCTTTTCAATGAACCACTTTCAAACTTGGAGATTCATGTATATACCTCTATGAAAACTGTCAAATTTTGAAAAAACTTTTAAAATCCACAATAATACTCCCGGGAAATGATTAGAAATAAGAGAGAAACACTTGAAATACTAATAAATAGAGCCGTGCTATCTTTACAGCTGTATTCCATCACTGAAATTAGAGGTAGAAAGCTGTGAAATGACGAGAATGCTGATAATATGTACAATTCCCGCTACATTAGAGGCGTTTTTCAGAAGGAAGTGCTTTCAAACATCAAGAATTGCTGGTTATAAAGCTCAGAATTTTGTATAGAGCAGGTCAAGGTTGATAATACTGTTTATATTTACAGTTGCTGCTTAATTAGCTGGCTTTTTTGAATAAAACAATTTATATGATGAAGATTCATGTGTATACTTTGATGTAAACGGTCTAATATTGTTTAAACTTTTAAAATACACAATAATACTCCTGGAAATGATTAGGAATAAGAGAGAAACACTTGAAAAACTAATAAATAGAGCATTGCTATGTTTATGGTACTGTACAATCACAGTGGTTCAAGGTAGACAGCTGTGAAATGACGAGAATGCTGTTAATATTTACAATTCTGGCTACTTTAGTGGCGTTTTTCTGAAGAATTTTGTTTCAAACATTAAGAACTGGTGGTTATAAAGCTCAGAGTTTCTGTAGAAAGCCTTTACATGTGGATTATACTGTTTATATTTACAGTTGAGGCTGAATTGGCTGGCGTTTTTTGAATGAACCACTTTTAAACTTGGAGATTCATGTATACACCTCTATGAAAACTGTCCAATTTTGTAAAACTTTTAAAATACACAATAATACTCCTGGAAATAATTAGGAATAAGAGAGAAACACTTGAAGTACTAATAAATAGAGCATTGCTATGTTTATGGTACTGTACAATCACAGTGGTTCAAGGTAGACAGCTGTGAAATGATGAGAATGCTGTTAATATTTACAATTCTGGCCACTTTAGTGGCTTTTATCTGAAGAAAGTTGTTTCAAACTTTAAGAACTGCTGGTTATAAAGCTCAGAGTTTCTGTAGAAAGCCTTTACATGTGGATTACACTGTTTATAATTACAGTTGAGGCTGAATTGGCTGGCTTTTTTGAATAAAACAGTTTAAATGAAGGAGATTCATGTATTTACTTCTATGAAAACGGTCTAAATTTGTTAAAACTTTTAATATACACAATAATAGTGTTGGGAAATGATTAGGCACAAGAGAGAAACACTTGAAATACTAATAAGTAGAGCCGTTCTACGTCTATTGCCTTGTTCAATCACTGAGATTCGAAGTAGAAAGCTGTGAAATGACGAGAAAGGTCATAATACTTAAAATTGTGGCAACTTTCGTGGCGTTTTTCTGAAGAAAGTTGTTTCAAACAATAAAAATTCCTGTTTATAAAGCTCAGAATTTGTGTAGAAAGCATATAAGTTTGGATAATTCTGTTTATATTTACAGCTGAGGCTGAATTGGCTGACCTTTTCAATGAACCACTTTCAAACTTGGAGATTCATGTATATACCTCTATGAAAACTGTCAAATTTTGAAAAAACTTTTAAAATCCACAATAATACTCCCGGGAAATGATTAGAAATAAGAGAGAAACACTTGAAATACTAATAAATGGAGCCGTGCTATCTTTACAGCTGTATTCCATCACTGAAATTAGAGGTAGAAAGCTGTGAAATGACGAGAATGCTGATAATATGTACAATTCCCGCTACATTAGTGGCGTTTTTCAGAAGGAAGTGCTTTCAAACATCAAGAATTGCTGGTTATAAAGCTCAGAATTTGTGTATAGAGCAGGTCAAGGTTGATAATACTGTTTATATTTACAGTTGCTGCTTAATTAGCTGGCTTTTTTGAATAAAACAATTTATATGATGAAGATTCATGTGTATACTTTGATGTAAACGGTCTAATATTGTTTAAACTTTTAAAATACACAATAATACTCCTGGAAATGATTAGGAATAAGAGAGAAACACTTGAAAAACTAATAAATAGAGCATTGCTATGTTTATGGTACTGTACAATCACAGTGGTTCAAGGTAGACAGCTGTGAAATGACGAGAATGCTGGTAATATTTACAATTCCCGCTACATTTGTGGCGTTTTTCAGAAGGAAGTGCTTTCAAACATCAAGAATTGCTGGTTATAGAGCTCAGAATTTGTGTATAGACAGGTAAATGTTGATAATACTGTTTATATTTACAGTTGATGCTTAATTGGCTGGCTTTTTTGAATAAAACAGTTTATATGATGAAGATTCATGTGCATACTTTGATGTAAACGGTCTAATATTGTTTAAACTTTTAAAAAACACAATAATACTCCGGGAAATGATTAGGAATAAGAAAGAAACACTTCAAATACTAATAAATAGAGCATTGCTCTGTTTATGGTACTGTACAATCACAGAGATTCAAGATAGACAGCTGTGAAATGACGAGAGTGCCGATA